>NC_064858.1:36252132-36407132 GCF_024139225.1 Suncus etruscus | reverse complement strand
CATAATCAAGTTTTATTGATGGACCATTGGTTTCTAATACTCTTTGTGGAAGAGTGACAGGGTCCTCCAAGTGTTGCTCAGAAAGCTCAGGGCCCATCTTGACTAAACTAACCAGGTTGCTGGATTAATATGGGCCTGAGGATGCACTGTGGGGGGACCCAGTTCTGAATCAGTGGTGCTTGGGGTCAAATCATTTAATTTTGGGGCCGGGAAGGTGGCGCTAGAGGTAAAGTGTCTGCCTTGCAAGCGCTAGCGTAGGACGGACCGCGGTTCGATCCCCTGGTGTCCCATATGGTCCTCCCAAGCCAGGGGCGATTTCTGAGCACATAGCCAGGAGTAACCCCTGAGCGTCACCGGGTGTGGCCCAAAAACCAAAAAAAAAAAAAATCATTTAATTTTATTCAGTGTTGGAATTGATACTCCTTTTGGAAACGATGAGGCATTCATTATGAAAGTTGAGGTCATTACATCTTCCAGCTTCCGTTTTGATGCACAGCCTCTAGGAGGGAAATCCTTAAAATAAATTTCATGAGGAAACCGATCTCGCTCATTAAGCAACACCCAACATTTCATCTTCTTGTGTCTTTCCTTTCTTCCTTTTTCCTTCTTGCCTTTCTTCCTTCCTTTCTTTCAAGAGACAATCAAAATGCAAGCTTTGGCTGGGGTATAATTATCGGTGCCACCCCAAAGTCAGCTTTTATTTATAGCCCCTCTGCTAAGTCAGCATCTGTCTTCTCCACTCTGATGTACTCTGGCTGTTCCTGAGCCAGTTTGAGTCATGTTATTTGTATGCCATTAAAATGGAGCATCTGATAGCAGCTGCTCTCTTTCTCTGGTGTTCAGATCAGGAATGGGGCCCCCTTTGTCTTCTTTTAGTCATCAGCTTTTGAATATTTACTACCTGTAATACTACAAAGAAACGAAGTTCAAACTCCAGACAGACTATAATTGAAGTGAACTGGGAAGTGAAAAGGAGAGGCTCCCAAATCAGATTGCTAAATTCTCTGAGTGGGAGAGAACTATAGAAGTGAGAGAAGAGGAATAAAGGTGTGACTAAGAACAAGGCAAGTTACAGAAGTTTACAGAGAAAATCATGAAAGTTGAATGTTTATGGATAGGGGCCGGTGAGGTGGCGCTAGAGGTAAGGTGTCTACCTTGTAAGCACTAGCCAAGGAAGGACTGCGATTCGATCCCCCGGCGTCCCATATGGTCCCCCCAAGTCAGGGGCAATTTCTGAGCGCTTAGCCAGGAGTAACCCCTGAGCATCAAATGGGTGTGGCCCAAAAATGTTTATGGATAAAAAAGCAAGATGCTTTTCACCTTGAAGCTTTCAGTGACACTTATATAATCATTTGTACAGTGCATAAGGGATGGGTTTACTCTCTTAGAAATGAAAAAAAAATTAGAAAAATGGTGCCTTTGAAAGAACCAAAAGAATGTTAGACTATTCTAGGACATTTTTAAACACTTTGATCTGAACTTGGTGTAAAATTCTATCTGCTTGCATTCTACTAAAACTGAGATTTATAGAGTTTGGTTCTGTGTCTTTATAGTCTGAATCTTTATATATATATATATATATATATATATATATATATATTGTTTTCTTTTGTTTTGGGGCCACACTCGTTGACACTCAGGGGTTACTCCTGGCTATGCACTCAGAAATCGCTACTGGCTTGGGGAGACCATATGGGATGCTGGGGGATCGAACCTTGGTCCATTCTAGGCTAGAGTGTGCAAGGCAGACGCCTTACCTCTAGCGCCACCCCTCCGGCCCCTGAATCTTTATATATATATTTGTTTGTTTGTTTGTTTTGGGCCACACCCATTTGATGCTCAGGGGTTACTCCTGGCTAAGCGCTCAGAAATCGTCCCTGGCTTGGTGGGACCATATGGGACGCTGGGGGATTGAACCGCGATCCTTCCTTGGCTAGTGCTTGCAAGGCAGACACCTTACCTCTAGCGCCACCTCACTGGCCCCAGAATCTTTATATATTTTTTTTACTTTTTATTTTATTATTCCTATAAAATAATTTTTTTTCTTTTTTTTTCTTTTTTTTTTTTTTTTTTGTGGTTTTTGGGTCACACCCGGCAGTGCTCAGGGGTTATTTCTGGCTCCATGCTCAGAAATTGCTCCTGGCAGGCACAGAGGACCATATGGGGCGCCGGAATTCGAACTGATGACCTCCTGCATGAAAGGCAAACGCCTTACCTCCATGCTATCTCTCCGGCCCCAATAATTTTTTATAATTATCTTTATTTAAACACCGTGATTACAAACATGATTATAGTTGTATGATTACAGTCATGTAAAGAAGAATCTTTATATTTTTAACAAATGAGGACACGGTCCTGAATATTCTCAATCAGGCAGAGCTATACTGCCAGCCCACTTCACCAGGTTAGCAGATTAATGAGAACTAAAGCAAACCTGATCAACTGGTGTTGAACCTGGTTGGCAAAGGGGAGTAGATCAAAGATATTGATAAAGTACCAAAGAAGATGTAGGCAACAAATCCAATCTAAATCAAAGAACTGTAAAATTGAAAATAAAATTTGTTTCAAATTAGGGGTCAATGGGGCCGGAGAGATAGCATGGAGGTAAGGCGTTTGCCTTTCATGCAGGAGGTCGTCAGTTCGAATTCCGGCGCCCCATATGGTCCTCTGTGCATGTGTTATTCCTGAGCATGGAGCCAGGAATAACCCCTGAGCACTGCCGGGTGTGACCCAAAAACCACAAAAAAAAAAAAAAATTAGGGGTCAAGAGACACAAGCTTGACCTGAGTTCAGTTCTCTTTTGTGAAGTTGAAGTCACTCGATTTGTTTATGATTCTGGGTTTTTTTCTTTTTTTTTCTATTTTTTGGTTTTCGGGCCACACCCAGCAGTGCTCAGGGGTTACTCCTGGCTGTCTGCTCAGAAATAGCTCCTGGCAGGCACAGGGGACCATATGGGACACCGGGATTCGAACCAACCACCTTTGGTCCTAGATCGGCTGCTTGCAAGGCAAACGCCGCTGTGCTATCTCTCCGGGCCCATGATTATGTTTCTTTGGGTAAAAATAAACCACTTATAACAATAAATTAAAATCATGTTGTTGTATTAAATATTAATTATAAGGTCCTTGGTGGTGCATGGAGTCTGCCTGGTGCCTGCTGACCCTTTAGGCAAGTGGGTCTGAGGGTATCAGGATAACAGCAAGAAAATTATCCACAGGGGCCCGGAGAGATAGCACAGCGGTGTTTGCCTTGCAAGCAGCCAATCCAGGACCAAAGGTGGTTGGTTCGAATCCCAGTGTCCCATATGGTCCCCCGTGCCTGCCAGGAGCTATTTCTGAGCAGACAGCCAGGAGTAACCCCTGAGCACTGCCGGGTGTGGCCCAAAAACCAAAAGAAAAAAAAAAAAAGAAAATTATCCACAGAAGTCAGATTTCAGGAAGTTTTATTTTATTTTATTTTATAAAGTTTTATTTTAGGCCCTAACCACCATGTGTGGCTCTAAACTAAACAACCTCTCTGCACCCATCTTGCATCTCGTCTCTCCATCCTTCTTCCTCTTCCTCCTCCTTCTTGCTGAACTTCCTTTTCACCTCTCCCCCAGGCCTTAATTCTCAACCACAGACCCCTCCTAGCAGTGGGCTGGTCTGACAATCAGGTAAGATAGACAGGAAGTTAAGGGAGGGGTAACACAATGTATGTGGAGGGATTTTTAGAGTATGCAAAGAATTCTGTAATTATAAGGTGGTATGAATTTTAGGTGACAATCTTCTTCACATTAAGATCAAGCCAATGATTTCTGTTAATTTCTGAAAGTAAAGGAGTCGGTCACATGAAACATACAAGTGAAGACATTTGTTAACTTGACAGCTATTCAAATGTTGATTATGGGTATATTATATATCGAAGTGTTTGAAGAGCAAGAGATTCAGTCATGAATAAGAGTAGAAAAGCATTTATTCTTTTTTTTTTTATGGAATGCTTCACAAATTTGCATGTCATCCTTGCGCAGGAACCATGCTAAGCTTCTCTGTATCATTCCAATTTTAGTATATGTGTTGCCAAAGCGAGCACAGAAGCAATTATTCTTACACATAGACTATAAATATAAATAATTATTTTGGAGGGGGTTGGGTCATACCTGGCATAGCAGGGGTACTCCTAGCTCTGCGCTCAGAAATCGTCCTGGCAGGCACAGGGGATCATATGGGATGCCGGGATTTGAACCACCATCTGTTCTGGATTGGCTGCATGCAAAGCAAATACCCTACCACTGTGCTACCTTTCCAGAACCCCCCCTTTTTTTTAATTTTTGGGTCACACCCAGCAGCGCTCAGGGGTTACTCCTGGCACTATGCTCAGAAATTACCCCTGGCAGGCAGGCACAGGGACCATATAAAATGCTGGGATTCAAACCACCACCCTTCTTCATAAAAGGCAGACACCTTACCTCCATACTATCTCTCCAACCCTCCCCCCCTTTTTTTAAAATAATACCAGAGAGCTACAGAAATTCACCTGTCAAAAATGTGAGTTTATGGCCTGGCCTAGGGTGGGGGGCCCGGACCTGGGTCACCCGAACCCCCTCTCCCCCTTTCCTCCGGATCTCCAGGTGGGTTTCTGGGAGGAGCTCATGGGGCACCCTGGGTTTTCCCCACTCCCAGGCCGGGTCTGGGGACCGGCCTAGGTTGGGCTTAAATCCCTGTCCTTCGGGCTTGGGAGGGTCTCTCTCCCTTCCTGGAGCTGGATTTGTAGCAGCACGGGCGGGCAGCTGGCAGACCTCCGTATGTGCCAGCGGCCTTTTGGCCTGGCCTAGGGTGGGGGGCCCGGACCTGGGTCACCCGAACCCCCTCTCCCCCTTTCCTCCGGATCTCCAGGTGGGTTTCTGGGAGGAGCTCATGGGGCACCCTGGGTTTCCCCACTCCCAGGCCGGGTCTGGGGACCGGCCTAGGTTGGGCTTAAATCCCTGTCCTTCGGGCTTGGGAGGGTCTCTCTCCCTTCCTGGAGCTGGATTTGTAGCAGCACGGGCGGGCAGCTGGCAGACCTCCGTATGTGCCAGCGGCCTTTTGGCCTGGCCTAGGGTGGGGGGCCCGGACCTGGGTCACCCGAACCCCCTCTCCCCCTTTCCTCCGGATCTCCAGGTGGGTTTCTGGGAGGAGCTCATGGGGCACCCTGGGTTTTCCCCACTCCCAGGCCGGCTCTAGAGGGTGGATCAGGGGGTGTAGTTTGATCTGGGGGGAGGCAAATAATTTCTCAGCTATACTCAGGCTGTCACTGGCAATTTCATACCAGTCTACATTTTGAAACCGCGCGGGGGCTAGCCCCCGCGCGATCATATGCTCCTCCCAACCATCAGTACCCCAGATTTACCCTTCTTAACTTCAGTAACACACAGCTTCAATCTCTGACCAAAGACACAGTAGATCTTACAAATCCCAGAACTATTTAGAAGGACACAAATCGAACACATATTGAACACATATATTTTTTGAATATTTTATGGTTATTTTCTTTTACTGCTGTAACTCTTTATATATTCTTCTACCATGATGTTTCTATCCACTTTTCATCTTGTCTTTTCTTTGTAAGCTGTTCAGTAAGGATTGTGGTGGAACTATCCCTCAGTTTGATGCCTATGATTGAACTATGTCATGGAAATTGCTGGTCTTGTTCCTATTGCCTCCAGATGCACCAATAACGCTTCGTGGCATTGATCCTTGTTTGCATAGACACATTAAAATGGGAAAACACTATACATACAGATTAGTTATTATCTAATAAATCTCATTACAATGTACCTTACACCCTGAATATTGATATAATGACCTGGCATAGGCCTCAGTTGAATGGGCATTCTCCATTCACGCTGGAACCAGGCAAGCTATCTACGAAACATCCAAGGTCTTTTATAGCAACAGTTGGAAGCAGTCCTCTACCAGGAAAGACACTACCGAGGGTGTGACATCGACCTCCTAATAAGACACTTCCGTTTACACTGAGAAGACGTGACAACAACAATGACCTGCGAGAAGACATGACAACAACGATGACCTGCTCTACAGGACATGGTTCTCTCTATTGCCCCTTAAGTGTGAGGTGAAATGAGAGGATGCTCTGCACCATCCTGACTGCAATATGGGATATGCAGACTCCAGGATCTTTAATACAGAAGAATGATACCAACAACAGAGACTATGTGAGGAATGGAGGTGTATTGCCACTACAGACTATGACTTGAATTGGACAAACTAGTTTGCCTGGAGCCTAGAGTCAGTCCTGTGCCAGGAAACTTCAGGGGTAGGGTCTCCATGTATTTAGACCATAATTTGTCTTTCCATGTCCCTTATGTTTTGGTGGGCCTATGCAAACAAATGCCACTTTAATATCGTTTTTTACTATGTTCTCTTGACTCCAATCCTTAAGAAAAACAACCCATTAAAACTTTTGAGGTTAACTTAAACTAGTAAGCATGTGCATGGAACTAGATAAATGTACTTTGCCCTCAATGTTTAAAGAGTTACATAAGTCTAATATCTTTAGATTATATGGTGTGCTGCTAAGAAACAATATGTACTACAACTGGGGATTTGAGGGACAAAGTAATTGTATTGTACATGGGTTCAGTTTTGTTTTTCTTAATGTTCTTTGGCTGAAAGTTCAAGGCTGGGATATCATTGATGGAACTATTGAGAATCCTGTTTATGGGTGATTGGGCTTCCACTGTAACTTTACCCTGTCCTCTTTCTTTGCATCTTTGTTGTCATAATTAAAATAATAAAAATAATTAATAAAAAAAATGTGAGTTTATTATTGAGTAAATTGTTAAATGAATAAAGTCAACTGTATAGTCCCTAGACAATAAAGTGAGAAAATCCAAACTATCAAGAATGTCTACTGGATCCCTATCCTCTACCCCCACTTTGCCCTGCACACATGCATGAGATGGTTACAAACTAGAAGGGCAAGGTTAGAAGCCAAGACTTTAAGTCAGGGTCAACATACATACATAATATGATAACATGTGTCAGAAAAAAAAAGTCAAATGATGAAAGGGAGACAAGGAGGGTCATACTTGGTGGGTTGGAAAAATGGCCCCGAAGTTCTCATTGACAAGAGAATATATGAATAAAGATCTGAGGATGAGGAAGTCATATCTGATGGAGAAGGATCCAGGAGATTTTATGTGGATTCGAAGAAAGAATGAGGGAAAGATCCTAATTTGGGAGCTTGCTGAGTTGCTTGAGAGAATTTAGAAAAATGGCAATCAGATCAGGATGATCTTCTTACAGTTCTTCAACATTTCAATTGGCATACATTACCATAATAAAACAAGCACATCTGTGACACAGCTGTCTCCCATCTACTCTGAGCTTTACATTTATTGATATTTTTTTCAGTCATCCTTTGGCTATATGGAAAATGTGCTTATATGATAATGAGTTTACCTGTTTATTGAAGAAAATAAGACACTGACAGGTAATCTGGTCAAGCAGCCTATCTTATTTAGGTTTCCCCAGAAAGCAGGGCCTGAATAAAAATACAAGTACAACCATAACTTTCTTAGAGTGGGATGATAGGAGAGCAAGAATAAGTCAGGGAAGAGGTATACTCCTCATAAGCTGACATATATCTAGCAGATATGATTGTTCATTGTCCAGGACTAGGGCAGGGAGAGGTGGACAAGGAGAAAGCTCTTTCCTGCTTTGGTTCTTCTAGGGTGGCAAATATTGAACTTAACAAGTGTAGGTGAGTAATAAAGAAAAGCCAAAACGAAGCAAAATAGGGGCCAGTGAGGTGGCGCTAGAGGTAAGGTGTCTGCATTGCAAGCGCTAGCCAAGGAAGGACCGCGGTTTGAACCCCCGGTGTCCCATATGGTCCCCCCCAAGCCATGGGCAATTTCTGAGTGCTTAGCCAGGAGTAACCCCTGAGCATCAAATGGGTGTGGCCCAAAAACCAAGAAGAAGAAGAAGAAGAAGAAGAAGAAGAAGAAGAAGAAGAAGAAGAAGAAGAAGAAGAAGAAGAAGAAGAAGAAGAAGAAGAAGAAGAAGAAGAAGGAAGAAGAAGAAGAAGAAGAAGATGATGCAGGGATAGATAGTACAAGGATTAGGGGCTTGCCTTACATACCGCAGACCAGTTCAAATCAATGATCCCCAGAGCACTGCTAGGAGTGATCACTGAGCAGAGTCTGCCCTAAACATTGCCAGTTGTGGCTTCAACACCAAATAGTGACAGTAGTAATAAAACATGTATATTGTTAGAGTCTGGAGTCAAAGGATGAGATCACCCAATAGGAACAAAGCAAAACAAAATTGTATTCCATCAGCCACAAGACCCATACAGACCAGTCAGAGCCACCTCCCAGAGCAGACAATCACGCCCAAGGTCACAAACCAGTTTATATAGGGAGGGAATAAGGGGGTTCTAGCTTTTGATGATCTTTAAAATGATTAGCTGCTGTCTAGGGTACCTATTTACCGCTCCCTTGTGTTTTTTCCAGATAGACTACCTAATATGGCAGTGTTATGGGAACTTAAGCTTGAGAAAGAGAGGTCTAACATGTTGTTTTAACATGTGGTCCTTACAAAATGGCATCCCTCCTTGTTCAGAACTCAGGACCCCACATATATTTCTTGCATGTATAAACCTAGGAGGGATTTGGTAGTAAAACTTGTACATGTGAGTGTATAACAAATGAATGAATAAATAGCAGGTGTACAATAATGCCTAAGTGGGATCTAGTAAAACAAACTCCCCTCAATAGTCTAAGTGGTATTCTCAACAATGTAAACTACAGACAAAGGATTTGTGAAAGAAGTATAGGATGCAAAGGCATTGAACAAAGGAATGTCTGCTGTGTTTGGGGATTTTTTTTTGGGGGGGCACACCTGTTTGATGCTCAGGCAGCGCTCAGAAATTGCCCATGGCTTGGGGGGACCACATGGGACGCAGGGGGATCGAACCGCGGTCCTTCCTTGGCTAGCGCTTGCAAGGCAGACATCTTACCTCTAACGCCACCTCACTGGCCCCTGTGTTCAGAAATTTAAGTGTTTCCTTTTCCACTAAGAATGAAAAGTGAGGTCAGAACTATAGTACAATGGGTAGAATGTTTGTCATGTAAGCAGCAGATCAAGTTTGATCCCCAGCATCCATTAAGATTCCCTGAGCAGTTGGGGCCAGCAAGGTGGCCCTAGAGGTAAGGTGTCTGCCTTGCAAGCGCTAGCCAAGGAAGACCGCAGTTCTATCCCCCGGCATCCCATATGGTCTCCCCAAGCCAGGGGCGATTTCTGAGCGCTTAGCTAGGAGTAACCCCTGAGCATCAAAATAGGTGTGGCCCAAAAAACCAAAAAAAAAAAAAAAAAAAAAAAAAAAAAAAAAGATTCCCTGAGCATCATCAAGAATGATTCCTGAATTCAGAGCCAGGAGTAAACCTTGAGCACCCCCCAAACAAACAAAAAATAAAAAGTGAAAACTCTTATGCAATAGCCCCATGTAATAAAGAGATTTGGTTTCCCTGGCCCAGAAGGGAGACCTCTTACAGGTGGAAATTTTGAAACAAACACATAAATGTTCCTTATAAAAAAGTGACTTCCACCCTGCTTTCAGAGACCCTCTCTTAAGAAACCATTATGCCAAAGAAAAACACTTGGAGAGACAAATGTAATTCCCACTGCTTGGTTTTGCATGACATGCTCAGCGATGTTGAATTAGTGGTCTTATTTTAGAGCTTTCTATGGGCTTTTGAAAAGACATTTTAGTGGCATCTTTCTTTTTTGTTTAGCGTTTTCTTGTTGAGGCTGTAGGTCTTTGGTACCTGTGCTCCATCTTAAGCAAAGCTTAACATCCATACAGACACAGATGGTTACATTTAGTTAGGGTCATAATGTAGGCAAAAGGCAAGATACTGACCTATAGGCCAACGTGAATAATCTCTGGCAAAGCTGTCACATTGGTGATGGGAGCAGAACCAATAGCTGGGAAACATCAGAACAGGCCTTCCCCCAAATAGCCTCTTTGGCATGTGGATTATTTTGAGCTAAAGGCAATTGAGAACCAGCAGGTGCAGGAAAAGCTGTTTACTTTCCCCTAACTACCAAAAATAGAGTATAAATTCCCCCCTTTTGTCAAGGAAATTTACATGTATAAAGGAAATTTCCATTTGTAAAGGTGTCTGATGCAAAAAAAAAAAAAAAACAAAGAGAGAGAGAGAGACAACTTTCACCATCCCAGAGACTCACATCTGCATCAGAAGACAACCTTACTTCAACAGCCCTCTTCTTTTCCTTAAACCCTGCCCACAGTTCCAAAGCACCTTTCTTCCTTAGCACAAGATAGAACATAAAACAATATTATAGGCTGAAGCAATAGCGAATAATCCCTCCAGCACCTCCAGGAATGACCCCTGAGTGCAGTCAAGAGTAACCCCTGTGCATCGCCAGGTAAGACCCCAAAACAAATAAACAAGCATGCACCAAAAATAAATAAGTAAATAAATGCTCAATTATAAGCCTTTATTTGGCTTTTTATTGATTTATAAACTTTTTTTTGTTTTGTTTTGTCTTTTTTTGTTTTGGTTTTTGGGCCACACCCGGCGGTGCTCAGGGGTTACTCCTGGTTGTCTGCTCAGAAATAGCTCCTGGCAGGCACGGGGGACCATATGGGACACCGGGATTCGAACCAACCACCATTGGTCCTGGATCGGCTGCTTGCAAGGCAAACGCCGCTGTGCTATCTCTCCGGGCCCCGATTTATAAACTTTTGTTCCTACTCAAATAATTTTTTCTCTAACTAATTTGCTTCTTATCCATTTGATTTCTTATTAGTGGTCTAACCAGTGAATCTAGAAGGGAGAAAATGATTTTCCTCTTCCTACAGTTTCAGAAATCATGAGATATCTGGTCTTTTCCTACTTGCCTCAGAGGCTTGCAGGTGAGATCCAGGACCTTTGCTAAGGCTGGCAAAAAAGAAATATTCTTGTCAAAGTCAGTCTTTCTGATTCCTGTATGCAGAGTCTCAGTGAATGAGAACAATACAACTCTCTTTGTCTTTTAAAAAGATTAGAAGAAACTAAGATTTTAAAACAAACAAACAAAACAACAACTAAGAGAGGCAGGAGTGATAGCACAGCAGGTAGGGTGTTTGCCTTGCACATAGACAACTCAGGTTTGATCCCAAGCATTCCATATGGTCTCCTGACCCTGCAAGGAGTAATTTCTTTATTTTATTTATTTCTTTATTTTTATTTCTTTATTATTATTATTATTATTATTATTTTGGTTTTTGGGGACACATCTGTTTGATGCTCAGGGGTTACTCCTGGCTAAGCGCTCAGAAATTGCCCCTGGCTTGGGGGGACCATATGGGACACCAGGGAATCGAACCGTGGTCCTTCCTTGGCTAGGGCTTGCAAGGCAGACACCTTACATCTAGCACCACCTCACTTGCCCCCATGCAAGGAGTAACTTTTTTTATTTTATTTTATTGAAACAATTACAATCAAGAGAATTCTTCATAGTTGAATTTGAGATATACTGTGAGTCAGGGCCACCACCAGTGTCAACCTCCCTCCACCAATGGACCCATGGTACATTCTATACTACCTTTTGACCCCTGACCTGCCAGTATAACAAGCTCTTTTAAGTTTAGACTGTTAAAGTTTAGGTCCCTTGATTCTATTATCATTGACTTTGATTTGGATATTTAGTTCTGTCCATATTTTTTCTCCATCAATGCATCTGAGACCAATTGGCCTCTGGCCCCCAGCCTTTCTTTATTACTTTCCTCTTAGTTTTATAGAAAAATGCAGGAATATGTGGTAAAATAAAATAATCTGTGTCCCAAGGTTCTTTTAAAAAGGAAGGAGCCCCAATTTAAAAGATAAGAGATTTTAAAAATCCAATTAAAAAAAAATGGTGTGTGTATGGCAGGTTTTTTGTTTGTTTGTCTCTTTGCATAGGCACAGCAAAATATGGGTGGAAGTAGAATGGAAAAACCTTTGGTCTAAAAACAGAGAGACCTTATCCATGAAGCATCCTGGCATAAGACCAACTATAGGCTCCAGGCATACTAATTTGTCTAATCCTAAAGTCTTTCTCTGTGGTCCCAAGGAGTAATTTCTGAGAGAAGAGCCAGGAGTAATTCTTGAGTGCCACCAGGTATGACACAAAAACAAAGAATTTTCTTTCTGTGTGTGTGTGTGTGTGTGCGTGTGTGTGTGTGTGTGTGTGTGTGTGTGTGTGTGTGTGTGTGTGTGTGTGTGTGTATGTTGGTGAGAGTGAGGGAGAGGGATACACTCAACTGTGTTCAGGGCTCACTCCTGGCTCTGTGCTCAAGGGGTCATTCCTAGTAGTACTTAGGGTACCATATGAGGTGCTGAGGATCAAAAATGGGTAAGCGGTATGCAAGGAAAATGCCTCACCACCTGGCTTGTCTCTCCTGCACGAGAATTAGTTCTTAGAATTATAATTTGTTGGGACATGAAAGAAAGCTGGGTTCTTTAGAGGCTAGACAAATAATCCAATAAACATCAGACACATGTATGAGAAGAAAAAGAGAGGTAAATTAATTAGTGACATGTCTAATAAATGATTAAAACAGAATGCCTTCAGAAACATAAAAAGTTTCTATAACACTTAATCATACCATTATTCATCATGCTATCTGTATTCAGATTTCTGCCTGTGTTTTATTATTTTTATTACTTAAAAATAATGTCTTTATTTAAGCACCGTGGTTACAAAAATGTTTGTAGCTGGGTTTCAGTCATAGAATGCAAAATACCCTTCACCATTGTAACTTTCCTACCACCAGCGTACCCCATTTCCCTCCTCCCCCACCCCTTGCCTGTGTTGGGGACAGGCATTTTATTGACTCTCTCACTATCATTGTCATCTTAGTTGTCAGTGCAGTTAGTGCTCTACTTATGCTCACTATTCTGTAAACTTTATATCATGGACTGGTCCTTCCAGTCCTCATCTCTATTGTCATCTCTATTGTACCATATTGTCTTATTTTTCTCATACTCTCCACAGATGAGTGAGGCTATTCTGTGTCTATGTCTCTCCCTCTGACTTATTTCACTCAGCTTGATAGCCTCCATGTTCATCCACGTAAAGGTAAATTTTATGGCTTCATTTTTTTTCTAAAAGCTACATAGTATTCCACTATGTAGATGTACCGGTTTCTTTAGCCACTAGTCTGATGTTGGGCACCTGGGTTTTTTTTTTTTTCAGATTCTGGAAATTGTATATAGCACTAAATGAACATAGGAGTGCAGAAAGTATGTATATTATATTATATATTATAATTTATATATTATATATATATGTATTTTATAAGTAGTGAAAGAGAGTTTCTTTCTCCCCTTATCCATGTTAGCACTAGTTGCTCTTGTTTTTAGTGATATGTGCAGATCTCTGTGGCATGAGTTAATTTGTTTTTTTTTTTTTGGTTTTTGGGCCACACCCGGCAGTGCTCAGGGGTTACTCCTGGCTGTCTGCTCAGAAATAGCTCCTGGCAGGCACGGGGGACCATATGGGACACCGGGATTCGAACCAACCACCTTTGGTCCTGGATTGGCTGCTTGCAAGGCAAACACCGCTGTGCTATCTCTCCGGGCCCGAGTTAATTTGTTAATTTGATTTGCAACTCCCTGATGATTAGTGATGTGGAAATTTTATTCATCTGCCTTTTGGACACCTATATTTCTTCTTTGAAGAAATGTCCATTTCTTCTTCCCATTTTTTGGTGGAGTTAACTGTGCTTTTATGGGTCTTTTTGTTTTGTTTTGTTTTGGATTTTGGGCCACACCCAGTGATACTCAGGGGTTACTCCTGGCTATGCACTCAGAAATTGCTCCTGGCTTGGGGGACCATATGGAACACAGGGGATCAAATCCAGGTTCGTCCTGGGCAGCCGTGTGCAAGGCAAATGCCCTACCACTGTGCTATCGCTCTGACCCCTTACATGGTTTTGTTGTTGTTAAGTTCTGTTAGTACCTTGTATATCTTATATAGAAGCCCTTTATCTGATGGGTTTTGGGTGAATCTTTTCTCCTATTCCCTGGATGGCTTTTTTTTTTTTTTTTTTTTTTGGTTTTTTGGGCCACACCCGGTGATGCTCAGGGGTTACTCCTGGCTATGTATTCAGAAGTCGCTCCTGGCTTGGGGGACCATATGGGATGCCAGGGGATCAAACCGCGATCCGTCCAAGGCTAGTGCAGGCAAGGCAGGCACCTTACCTCTAGCGCCACCACCCGGAGCCTGGATG
Organism: Suncus etruscus; assembly: GCF_024139225.1. NCBI lineage: Eukaryota > Metazoa > Chordata > Mammalia > Eulipotyphla > Soricidae > Suncus > Suncus etruscus. Next base: position 36,392,870 of record NC_064858.1, on the reverse strand, counting down.
GCCTTTTTATCCTAGTCACTTTTTTCCTTTAAAGTGCAGAAGCTAGGCCGGAGAGATGGCATGGAAGAAAGGCATTTGCCTTGCATATAGGAGGATGGTAGTTCGAGTCCCAGCATCCCATATGGTCCCCCGAGCATGCTGGGAGCGATTTCTGAGCCTAGAGCTGAGAGTGGCCCCTGAGTGCTGCCAGTTGTACCCAAAAACCAAAAAAAAAAAAAAAATGCAGAAGCTTTTCAGTTTAATGTATTCCCATTTGTTACCTTTGCTGCCACTTGTTTGGATAGTGTGTTTCTTCCTTCAAGATGCCTTTAGTCAGCTCTGCACAGACCAACATCAGTCATAGAGAATGAAGATGGAAACTCTGATGACCCAACAATGGCCAACCACCTAAGCAGTCTTTCAGAAATGGAGTTTAGAGAAGAAATATGGAGGATGCTCACAGAACTCAAAGAAAGTATAGATCAGAACACTAATAAAAATCAAGAGAATATGAAAGATAAAAATCAGAAAACTCTAACCTGAAATATCAGGTCAAATAACAGGTCTGAAAAACTCAGTAGATGAATTGAAGAACATAATGAATGAGCTTTCCAACAGGTTAAAAGAAGCTGAGGAGGGCCCGGAGAGATAGCACAGCGGCGTTTGCCTTGCAAGCAGCCGATCCAGGACTAAAGGTGGTTGGTTCAAATCCCGGTGTCCCATATGGTCCCCCGTGCCTGCCAGGAGCTATTTCTGAGCAGACAGCCAGAAGTAACCCCTGAGCATCGCTGGGTGTGGCCCAAAAACCAAAAAAAAAAAAAAAAAAAAAAAGAAGCTGAGGATAGAATTAGTGTGCTGGAAGATGAGATGCATAACAACTTTACACAGCAGAAGAGATTGGAAAAAAGCCTTAAATCAAATGATCAGACAATGGAAAAATTACTCAAAGAATATGAGCAGATGAAAATAGAAGTCTTTGATAAGCTCAACAGAAACAACTTCAGAATCATTGGAGTCCCAGAGACCCAAGAAAATCTCCAGGAAGAAACAACAGTCAAGAACATCATCACAAAGAAACTACCAGAGCTAAAGAAAACATGTGACCAAATCCTGCATGCCTGAAGAGTACCAGCTAAAAAGACCCCAGGAGAAACACCCCAAGACACATCTAGTCACAATGATAAATCCCACAAATAGAGATAGAATACTGCAAGCAGCAAGATAAAAAAGGGAAATTACGGGGCCGGGTAGGTGGCGCTGGAGGTAAGGTGTCTGCCTTGCAAGCGCTAGCCAAGGAAGGACCGCGGTTCGATCCCCCGGCGTCCCATATGGTCCCCCCCCAAGCCAGGGGCGATTTCTGAGCACATAGCCAGGAGTAACCCCTGAGCGTCAAACGGGTGTGGCCCAAAAACCAAAAAAAAAAAAAAAAGGGAAATTACATTCCAGGGAACATCCTTGAAATTTATAGCAGACCTATCACCAGAAACACTCAAGGCCAGAAGGCAGTGGTGGGATATAGTGACAAAACTCAATGAAATAAATGCTTCGCCAAGAATACTGCACCCAGCAAAACTCACTTTCATGTTTGAAGGAAGTATACATGGCTTCACAGATAAACAACAGATCAAAAACTTTACAGACTCAAAACCAGCCTTAAAAGAAAAACTGAAAGATCTATTCTAAAAACAAGACAGAACAAAAAACACACCAAACTTCTACACAAAGATGGCAATAAATCCCATGATAATTATTTCTCTCAATGTCAATGGACTAAATGCACCCGTTAAGAGGCACAGAGTGGCGAAATGGATCAAAAAACTGAAGCCAACCTTCTGCTGCCTACAAGAAACATACCTGAATAGTCAGAATAAAAATAGACTCATGGGCCCGGAGAGATAGCACAGTGGCGTTTGCCTTGCAAGCAGCCGGTCGAGGACCAAAGGTGGTTGGTTCGAATCCCAGTGTCCCATATGGTCCCCCGTGCCTGCCAGGAGCTATTTCTGAGCAGACAGCCAGGAATAACCCCTGAGCACCGCCGGGTGTGGCCCAAAAACCAAAAAATAAAAAAAAATAGACTCAAAATCAAAGGCTGGAGGAAAATTTCATTCAAGCAAACAACACCCTTAAAAAAAGTGGGGGTGGCCATCCTAATATCAGATGACACAAACTTTATACTCAGAAAAGTTGTAAGGGACAAAGATAGATATTATGTATTAATCAAAGGATATGTACAGCAGGAAGAAATTACTCTCCTAAACATATATGCACCCAATGAGGGACCAGCAAAGTATTTAATACAATTGTTGACAAATCTAGAAAAGGATATCAATAATAACACAATAATTGTGGGAGACCTCAACACAGGCTTGTCAACACTTGATAGGTCAACCAAATTGAAACCCAACAAAAATATACTACACCTGGAAAGAGAAATGGAAGAAAGAGGCCTAGTGTGTGTATATATATATATATATACATATATATATACATGTATATATATATACATGTATATATATACATGTATATATATATACATGTATATATATACATGTATATATATATATATATGACATTCCATCCTCAGAAACCTGGATACACATTCTTTTCCAAGAATGTACACGGGTCATTCTTCAGGATAGACTACATGCTGGCACATAAAACATACCTCCATAAAATCAAGAAGATAGAAATTGGGGCCGGGAAGGTGGCGCTAGAGGTAAGGTGTCTGCCTTGCAAGCGCTAGCATAGGATGGAACGCGGTTCGATCCCCCGGCGTCCCATATGGTCCCGCCAAGCCAGGGGCGATTTCTGAGCGCATAGCCAGGAGTAACCCCTGAGCATCAAACAGGTGTGGCCCAAAAACCAAAAAAAAAAAAAAAAAAAAAAAAGAAGAAGATAGAAATTTTGCAGGCTACCTTTGCTGACCACAAGGCTCTAAAGTTAGATGTGAACTACAAAGGGACACAGAAGAAAAAAAATTTAACAACTGGAAATTAAACAGTCTACTACTGAACAACCAGTGGGTCCGAGATGAAATCAAAGAAGAAATCAAAAATTTTCTGGAAACGAACAACAATGAAAACACAAACTATCAGAACCTATGGGATACAGCAAAAGTGGTACTGAGAGGAAAATTTATAGCTTTGCAAGCACACATCAGGAAGGAAGAAGGCACATACATGAATAGCTTAATGACGCAGCTTATAGAATTAGAAAATGAACAACAAAAGAAACTAAAAATAGGGAGACAGAAGGAAACAACAAAGCTGAGAGCAGAAATCAATGAAATGGAAACCCAAAAAACAATCTGAAAGATCAACAAAAGCAGAAGTTGGTTCTTTGAAAAAATAAACAAGATTGATAGACCACTGGCAAAACTCACAAAGCAAAAGAGAAAAAGAAACTTGATAATGCGTATTAGAAATGAAAAGGGGGAGATCATTACAGATACTGCAGAGATTCAAAGGGTATTCAGAGACTACTTTGAGAAACTCTACGCCACTAAATATGAGAACTTGGACGAAATGGATAAATTTCTGAACTCATATAACCTTCCATGGTTGAATAAAGAAGATGTAGCATATCTAAACACCCCCATCACTATTGAGGAAATTAAAACTGTAATCAAAAATTTGCCCAAAAACAAAATCCCAGGCCCTGATGGATTCACAAATGAATTCTTTCAAACCTTTTAAGAGGAACTACTACCAATTCTGGCCAGGCTCTTTTATAAAATCGAAAAAACAGGAACACTTCCAAATAGCTTTTATGAAGCCAACATCACCTTAATACCAAAACCAGATAGAGATGCTGCCAAAGAAGAAAATTACAGACCAATATCCCTGATGAACACAGATGCAAAGATCCTCAACAAAATCCTGGCAAACAGGATCCAGTGCCTCATCAAGAAGATCATTCACTTTGATCAAGTAGGTTTCATCCCAGGAATGCAAGGCTGGTTTAAAATCCATAAATCTATCAACATAATACACAACATAAACAACAAGAAAAATAAAAATCACATGGTCATATCAATAGATGTAGAAAAAGCATTTGATAAGGTCCAATACCCATTCTTTTTTTTTTTTTTTTTTTTTTTTTTTTGGTTTTTGGGCCACACCCGGCGGTGCTCAGGGGTTACTCCTGGCTGTCTGCTCAGAAATAGCTCCCGGCAGGCACGGGGAACCATATGGGACACCGGGATTCAAACCAACCACCTTTGTTCCTGGATCAGCTACTTGCAAGGCAAACACTGCTGTGCTATCTCTCTGGGCCCAACACCCATTCTTGATGAAAACTCTCAGCAAGATAGGAATAAAAGGAACCTTTCTCAATATAGTTAAGGCCATCTACCACAAGCCAGTGGCAAATATTATCCTCAATGGAGAAAAACTAAAAGCCTTCCCTCTAAATTCTGGTACAAGTCAAGGCTGTCCCCTCTCACCACTCCTCTTCAGCATAGTACTGGAAGTACTTGCTATAGCGATTAGGTAAGAAAAAGATATCAAGGGAATCCAGATTGGAAAGGAAGAAGTCAAGCTCTCACTGTTTGCAGATGACATGATACTCTACTTAGAAAACCCTAAAGATTCTACCAAAAAGCTTCTAGAAATAATTAGATTCATATAGCAAGGTGACAGGCTACAAAATTAACACACAAAAATCAATGGCCTTTTATACACTAATAATAATAGGGAAGAAATGGACATTAAGAGGACAATCCCATTCACATTAGTGCCACACAAACTCAAATATCTTGCAGTCAACCTGACTAAAGATGTGAAGGATCTATACAAAGAAAACTATAAAACACTGCTTCAAGAAATAAGAGAGGACACGCAGAAATGGAAACACATACCCTGCTCATGGATTGGCAGGATCAACATCATTAAAATGGCAATACTTCCAAAAGCATTGTACAGATTTAACGCAATTCCTCTAAAGATACCCATGACATTCTTCAAAGAAGTGGATCAAACACTTCTGAAATTCATTTGGTTTGTTTGTTTGTTTTTGGTTTTGGGGCCACACCCGGCGGTGCTCAGGGGTTACTCCTGGCTGTCTGCTCAGAAATATCTCCTTGCTGGCACGGGGGACTATATGGGACACCGGGATTCGAACCAACCACCTTTGATCCTGGATCGGCTGCTTACAAGGCAAACGCCGCTGTGCTATCTCTCCAGGCCCTGAAATTCATTTGGAACAATAAACAACCTCGAATAGCTAAAGCACTCCTTGGGAAAAGGAATATGAGAGACATTACTTTCCCCAATTTTTAGCTGTATTACAATTTTAAGCTGTATTACAAAGTAATAGTTATAAAAACAGCATGGTATTGGAATAAAGACAGACCCTCAGATCAGTGGAATAGGCTTGAGTACTCAGAGAATGTTCCTCAAACATATAACCACCTAGTTTTTGATAAAGGAGCAAAAAATCCTAAATGGAGCAAGGAAAGCCTATTCAACAAGTGGTGTTGGCACAACTGTTTAGCCACTTGCAAAAAAGCGAACTCAGACCTCCAGCTAACACCATGTACAAAGGTAAAATCCAAATGGATTGAAGACCTTGATATCAGATCTGAAACTATAAGGTATATAGAACAACATGTAGGTGAAACACTCCAGGACATTGAGACTAAAGTCATCTTTAAGGAGGAGACAGCACTCTCCAAACAAGTGGAAGCAGAGATAAACAGATGGGACTATATTAAGCTAAGAAGTTTCTGCATCTCAAAGGAGATAGTGCCCAGAATAAAAAGCCCACCCACTGAGTGGGAGAAATTATTCACCCAATAATCATCAGATAAAGGACTCATATCCAAAATTTATAAGGTACTGACAGAACTATACAAGAAGAAAACATCTAACCCCATCAAAAGATGGGGAGAAGAAATGAAATGAACAGACACTTTGAAAAAGAAGAAAGACAAATGGCCAAAAGGCACATGAAAAGATGCTCAACATCACTAATCGTCAGGGAGATGCAAATCAAAACTACTATGAGGTACTACCTCACGCCACTGAGATTGGCACACATCAAAAAAAAGGAAAACAAGCAGTGCTGGCGGGGATGTGGAGAGAAAGGAACTCTTTTTCACTGCTGGTGGGAATGCTGTCTAGTACAACCTTTATGGAAAGCGATATGGAGATTCCTTCACAAACTGGAAATTGAGCTTCCATACGATCCAGCTATACCATTCCTAGGAATATACCCGAGGAATACAGAAATACAATACAAAAATCCCTTCCTTACACCTATATTCATTGCAGCACTATTTACAATAGCCAGACTCTGGAAACAGCCAAGATGCCCTTCAACAGATGAGTGGCTAAAGAAACTGTAGTACATATACACAATGGAATACTATGCAGCCATCAGGAGAGATGAAGTAATGAAATTTTCCTATACATGGATGTACATGGAATCTATTATGCTGAGTGAAGTAAGTCAGAGGGAGAGAGAAAGACGCAGAATGGTTTCACTCATCTATGGGTTTTAAGAAAAATGAAAGACATTTTTAACAGCATCTCAGAGACAAGAGAAATGAGGGCTGGTAGGTGCAGCTCATGACATGAAGCTCATCACATAGAGTGATGAGTGCAGTTGGAGAGATGACTACACTGAAAACTATAATAACAATGTGAATGAATGAGGGAAGTAGAAAGCCTGTCTTGAGTACAGGTGTGGGGGGGTGGGGAGGAGGAAGATCTGGGAAATTGGTGGTGGAATGTTACACTGGTGAAGGGGGGTGTTCTTTACATGACTGTAATCATACAACTATAATCATATTTGTAATCACAGTGTTTAAATAAAGATAATTATTTTTAAAAAAGATGCCTTTAGTCTCAATGTTACAGAATGTTTTGCCAACGTTTTCTTCTATATACCTTATAGTTTTAGGTCTGATATCAAGGTCTTTTATCCATTTGAATTTGATCTTTGTGCATGGTGTTAAAGAAAAGACTGAGTTCACGTTTTGGCATGGGGCTGACCAGTTGTCTCAACACAACTTGGTGAAGAGACTTTCCTTGTTTCATTTTGTATTTATTACAAAATCTTTATCAAAGATTAATTAATTATATATCTGGGAATCATACTCTGAATACTCTGGACTATTCCAATGATCTGAGGGTCTGTGTTTATTCTAGTAGCATGCTATTTTAATTATTATTGCTTTGTAGTAAAATTTAAAGTTGGGGAAAGTGATGCTCTCTTTTTTTTGGGGGGGGGGCTACACCCAATAACGCTCAGGTGTTACTCCAGGCTATGCACTCAGAAGTCGCTCCTGGCTTGGAGGACCACAGTCCATCTAGGCTAGCGCTGGCAAGGCAGACACCTTACCTTTAGCGCCACCACGCCAGCCCTTCATTTTTTTCTTAAGGTGTGTTTTAGCTATTTCTGGGGGTTTTAGTGTTCAAAATGAACTTCAGAAATATTTGATCCACTTCTTTGAAAAATGGCATGGATATTATTCTTAGAGGGATTGCATTAAATCTGTACAATGCTTTGGGGAGTACTGTCATTTTAATGATGTTAGTGCACCCAGTTCATGAACAGGGTATGTGTATACATTTCTTTTTGTCCTCTTTTACTTATTTAAACAGTGTTTTGTAGTGTTTTTGTTTTTGTATAGGTTTTCACTTGTTCAGTTAACTCCAAGGTAATTGAGTTTCTATGACACTATTGTGAATTGAATTTTTTAAATCTCTATTTCTTATCTGTCATTATTTGTAATAAGAAGGTCATGGATTATATAATTTATGTTAATTTTGTAACCTGCCATTTTTCTATATAAATCTATTGACTCTAGAAGCTTTTTGAAGAGTCCTTAGGGTTTTCTAAATATAGTATCATGTCATCTGCAAACAGTGAGAGTTTTATTCCTTCCTTTCCTATCTGTATATCTTTTTCTTGTCTAATTGCTATGTCAAGTATTTCTGGTACTATGTCGAATAGGCATGGTGAAAGGCAGCAGCCTTGTCTTGAGCTAAATTTTAGAGGAAAAGCTTTCATTTTATCTCCATTGAGTAAGTATTTGCTATTGGCTTGTTCCTTCCATTTCCACCTTGTTGAGAGGTTTTTTTTTTTTTAATCATGAATGTCTTGAACTTTATCAAATGCTTTCTTTGCATCTATTGATATGATCATATGTTTTTTTTCTTTTGTTGATATAATGTATTACATTGGTTGATTTGTGTATGTTAAATTATCCTTGTATTTCTGGAATAAATCCTATTTGGTCATGGTGTATAACCTTGATGAGATGCTGGTCCTATTTGGTTAGATTTTATTAAGGATCTTTGCTTGTGTTCATCAGAGTTATTTGTCTGTAGTTCTTTTTTGGTATCAGGATGATGTTGGCTTCATAAAAACTATTTGGGAGTGCTTCTATTTCTTCAATTTTCTGCAAGAGTTTGAAAAGGATTGGCAGTAGATCCTCTTGAAAGGTTTGAAAGAATTCGTTAGTGAATCTATGTGGGCCTGGGCTTTTGTTTTTGGAAAGACTTTTGATTACCATTTTAATTTCCTCAATAGTAATAGGTCTGTGAAGATATGCAAAATATCTTGGTTCAAGCTTGGGAGGCTATAAGAGTCCAAGAATTTATCCATTTCTTCCAGGTTCTCTTGTTTTGGCATAGAGTTTCTCAAAGTAATCACTGATTACTCTTTGAATTTCTATGGCATCCATAGTAATCAATCCATTTGCATTTCTGATTTGAATTATTAAGTTTCTCTCTCTCTCTCCCTTTCTTTGTGAGTTTTTCTAGTAGTTTATCAATCTTGTTTATTTTTTCAGAGAACCAACTCTTACTTTCATTGTTCTTTCATATTGTTTTTCTGATTTCCAATTCATTAATTCCTGCTCACAGCTTTATTTTTTTTTTTTTTTGTGGTTTTTGGGTCACACCCGGCAGTGCTCAGGGGTTATTCCTGGCTCCAGGCTCAGAAATTGCTCCTGGCAGGCACGGGAGGACCATATATGGGACGCCGGGATTCGAACCGATGACCTCCTGTATGAGAGGCAAACGCCTTACCTCCATGCTATCTCTCCGGCCCCTCACAGCTTTATTGTTTCCTCCCTTCTGCCTAATTTTGGTTCATTTTGTTGATTACTTTTCAGCTGCTGTTACTCTGCTGGAGAGGCTTCTCAGTGAGATTTTGACTTTGCCTACCATGTTTTTCAGTCCTCTTTTTTCAGTTTGAAGTTTTCACCATGGTCCTAAAGTCACTTCATTTCCCTGCTTTGGAATAATTATTTTTCTTTCTAATCTTGTATTTCCTGTTAAGATGCCTAATTTAAAGTGACCTTCTATAGGAAAGGGATGATGCAGAGTGATCTCTTGTATGTGGGACTTAAATATACACACAGCAAGGTAGTCACAAAAGGCCAAAAGTAAGATAATAGGAGAATTGATAACCTCAGAAATGAGTTTGTGGGTAGAAGAGATGTGGTTACTGGTGATGGAGGCAATGTAGGAAGTTGTTGCATCTGAAGACATCTGAAAATAAATAAGTTTAGCTAGAATGCTGATAATGCAAGGAGAGTAGCAGAAAGAGATGATTTAAGGACCCCTAATTTGATTAAGGAAGGGAATAAATATGTAACAATTGCACTAATTTGTGGGTCATAAACAAAAATATAATATGGTAATAATTCCCTAGATAATAAAGACAAGGGCCAGGACAACCAGTGCATGGTAGGAAGCTTGCCACAAATAACAGGGGGGTGAAGTTGGGGCAGAGAAGGAACTCTATGACATGATAATTGAAAATGATCACTCTGGGGCCGGAGAGATAGCATAGAGGTAAGTCATTTGCCTCGCATGCAGAAGGTCGGTGGTTCGAATCCAGGCATCCCATATGGTCCTCCAAGCCTGCCAGGAGCATAGAGCATAGAGCCACGAGTAACCCCTGAGCGCCGCCAGGTGTGACCCAAAATTCAAAAAAAAAAAAAATGATCACTCTGGGTGCTAAAAGGAGCTAAATTGATAATGCATAATGCTCCTTCAGTAAGGAGATTGTGAACCACAGTGTCTAAAAGGAAAAAAGGAAGAGAGAGACAAAAAAATACCATAGAGGCAGGCAGGTGGGATGGTGAGAGGGAAATGGGAACCTGGGTGGTAGGAAATGTGCACTGATAAAGAGACAGATGTTGGATATCGTATGATTTAAATTTAATCATGAACAACTTTATAACTGTGTATCTCATTGGTGATTCAATTAAATAATTTATTTTACTTAAAAAAATAACTTTCCGGGGCCGGAGAGATAGCATGGAGGTAAGGCGTTTGCCTTTCATGCAGAAGGTCATCGGTTCGAATCCCGGCGTCCCATATGGTCCCCCGTGCCTGCCAGGAGCAATTTCTGAGCATGGGGCCAGGAGTAACCCCTGAGCACTGCCGGGTGTGACCCAAAAACCACAAAAAAAAAATAATAACTTTCCAAGGGCCGGAGAGATAGCATGGAGGTAGGGCATTTGCCTTGCATGCAGAAGGACGATGGTTCGAATCCCGGCATCCCATATGGTCTTAAGAGCCTGCCAGGAGTGATGTCTGAGCCCAGAACCAGGAGCAACCCCTGAGTGCTGCCAGGTGTGACCCAAAACCCAAAACCAAAAAAAAAAAAAAAAAAAACTTTCCATTATTTTCAGCAGCAGTGACAGGTGGACTAGAGAAGCATCTTTTAAAACTCATTTAGTTGGGGCTGAAGAGATAGCATGGAGGTAAGGTGTTTGCCTTGCATGCAGAAGGTAGATGGTTCGATTCCCGGCATCCCATATGGTCCCCCTTGAGCCTGCCAGGCACAACTCAATTTCTGACCATAGAGCCAGTAGTAACCCCTAAGCGCTGTCAGGTGTGACCCAAAATCCAAAAAAAAAAAAAAAAAAAAAAAAAAAAAAAACCTCATTTAGCTAAAAAATAAATAAATTCTCCTGTCTGCCATGCCCAGCCCACCAATGAACAGTATAGACATAATCCTTATTCTCAGAAAGCTGATGGGTGCTCACTCCGGCAGCTCAGACACTAAAGTCAAAGAGCTGGGCAAGCCAGTGAGGTGGGTCCCTTGGAGGAGTTTATTGGTTTTCCTAGGCTTTCCCAATTTCCCTCCTGGCTCCAAAGGGAGGGTCTAGGGGTGGGGGCTCTGATCTTTCGGCCTTCTAGCTCAGGAAGGATCTCCTTCCTTCCTGGGAGTCGGGAGGAATAGCATCACAATAGGTTCTGGCAATAGGACTTACCAGGGAAGTTTCCTTATTAAACCTGTGCATTCTGCTAGCCCCCGCGCGGAACATTATGGCAAATACATGGATATCATTGTGTTTCATTGCTTGTCATTATCTGAATGCCATCCAGGAGCTCGTTTTATTCCTTTACTCCCTCACTCCTATCTCTTGTTACCCCACATTTAACCATTTTTTCTGTACGAATGATTTTTGTTTTGGCCAAGGTAGATTACATATCTTTCACAGTAATTTTTTGAGTGGAGTCTGAAGCTTCAGCAGGCAAAGCGTCACGGCAAGGTTTCATGCTGTAGACTTTTGGGTCAAGATAAGGTGAAGATGCAGCCTCGGCTGCCCCCCACAGCTTTCTCTCTCCGTCCTCCCCATCCCCAGGGTTATTTCTGGACACCTGCTCAGGGTCCCAGCAAGTGGGTTCCGGTGAGATGCAGTTTAAAAGAGACCCCAGGCTTCCTTGCTCCTGCAAGGGGCTGGGAGGGGACTGGTGAACTTTCAACTTCCAGCAATTAGGAAGCAAAACCCTCTCGGGGAGTCGAAAGCTTCAGCAGGCAACAAGGGGAGGACATGACTCCATGTTCTCTTCGCTTGTCCAAATCACAGACCAAAGTGGTGTCTCAAAAATACCCCTCTCGGGGCCGGGCGGTGGCGCTGGAGGTAAGGTGCCTGCCTTGCCTGCGCTAGCCTAGGACGGACCGCGGTTCGATCTCCCGGCCCCCCATATGGTCCCCCAAGAAGCCAGGAGCAACTTCTGAGCGCATAGCCAGGAGTAACCCCTGAGCGTCACAGGGTGTGGCCCAAAAACCAAAAAAAAAAAAAAAATACCCCTCTCCCTCTTGACTATTTCTAAAACACAAAGGGACACGTGTATCTCCTTTGTATATCTCAGATGTATTCCCTTAACATCTACAACTCTTTTCGAACATCTTCATATAGTGACAATTTTGCCCACTGGATTTGTTATTTGATTGTTTAATTTTCCCCCTTTGAGATCTGTTATATAAGCAATACTGGTAGAAGAGTATCTCTGTATAGATTTCATGTTTGAACCAAGTTACAGGGAATGTTGGACTTTATTCGTCGGCTCCCAGATGCACCAATATCTTCTGGCATTGCTTCTATTTTGCATAGGCACATTAAAATGGGAAAATAATACATTTGCAAACAAGTTCTTATCTAATAGAGATGGGAACACATATTTGGCAATGTAATTAGGCCTTTTACCCTGAACATTGGCATAATAATTTGGCTTAGGCCTCAGAAGAATGGGCATTGCCCACACACACCTTAACAATGGATACCATCTATGGAAACAACCACAATTGTCTATAACATTACCAGGATCCAAGCCTCTACCAGGGAAGACCTACCACTGCTTTGGCATTGACTTACTCCAAAGAGTGCTCCCAATACCCAGACGACTCAGCAACAGTCTACATGCAGGGCAGATCGCTCTGCATTTAATGGTATGCTGAAACTAGAGGATGCTCCACATCAGCCTGACATCAATGAAAGAAATGCACAGAATCCAGAGTCTTTCAATATAAGAATCTGATACCAGCAATAGCTAAAGTGTGAAAAAGTTTCACCGGGACCTTGAGAATGAGTCAAGTTGGACGTACTGGTAAGCCTGGAACCCAGAGTCGGTCTTATGCCAATAAACTTCTGGGGTGAGGCCTTTTAGTAATCAGATCAAGAATTTTTTTCCATTTTCCCATTTTTCTGGACCTATGCAAACAACGGCGATTGCCACTACCACACCTTTACTATATTTTTTTTACTCTTATCCTTTAAGGAAAAAAAATACAACTAACTGAACTTAAAAACAAATAACTGTAGTAGAATGCCTGTCTCTAATACAGGTAGGGATGGGAAGGGGGGGAGGTGGTAATGTTACACTGGTGAAGGGGGGTGTTCTGGTTATGACTGTAACCCAACTATGATCATGTTACTTAAATAAAAAATATATTAAAAAAAGAAAAATAAAATTTTATGAGGGGTAAGTAATAAAGATAAAACAGATAAAAAAATAAAACAAAAACTATCATTTAGTTTTGAAAGAGCAGTACCCAAGATCAATTTTTTTCCACTATGAAGATGGAAAAAAATTGAGACCCAGAGAAACTGCTACAATCATGAATGAGTGGCCAATGCAAAAGTTAAACTCATGTCTTTTATGAGTCTAATGTCTCCTGAACAAAAGTCAACCAATTAATTGCAAACCAAAGGATTATAGTTTGTGTATTTCATTTAATTTATTCTTGAGCCTATATTGTGAAAGAAAACCAAGTGTTTTATCATCCTTTATTATATTAGTATTTATGGGGACACACTGTTTTTTTATTTTATCTTTAATGCTCTTTCTGCATTGATTTATAGATAAGCCATAGACTATGATAGATTGTCATTTTATGCTTTTATTATTCTATTCAAAATTGTTCTTTGTGGTCAACTTTGATAGATAGAGGTATACTTAAGTTTTGAGTAAATATAGCCTAGTTACTTTTGCTTTTCCACTGAATTGATGAATATTTATTTTTGCCCTTCTCTCGTATCTCTTAATCATCTTGGAAAATAAATATTCAAGGATGTTTAGAGTCATTTCTCCCAAAACCAGGGAAGAGTGAGAAGGACCTCAAAGGATTACTTTAGTTTTCAGAACATTTTGTTTTTCTTTTGTCTAATCTTTTTGAACTTTTTATTTTATATTTTTTTCTAAGAAGTTAAACATTCCTATTTTGTTCACATATAATTCTATTACTTAATTTCAGGGAGGCACTAGACACAACAAAGACACATCAAAGAGCACTTAATCAGAATGGCTGAGAATGGAGGGAGTAGAATATACCCCTACTCTCTGAGTTCTTCTTGGGCTAGTAGAGCAATCTAATCAATACCAGACAGATTAGCAAGAGAAAAGAAAATATATAATTATATATGTATGGAAAGTCTGGATAACTTTGGGTCCAAAAAGCCAATGGGCAAAATGAGAATCTATATCCAGAGTTAAATCATGCAAAGAGAAGGTGAAGCACAGATATTAGGGAGCCAGGACTCATACTAAAAATTAAATGTCCTATAATCTGAGATTCACCTGCCAAATATAGTGGCTTTTCTGAGAGGATATTTTAGGAAATATCCTAATTCTGCCCGTGATACCTGTTTTTATTTTTTTTTTTTCTTCTAGGTAATTAAGAGATCGGTACCTGTTTTTCATGAATCTTCAGGAACTTGGTAGATCTCCATTCTAGATTAGCATCTACCAAAGGGCCATAACTCAAGAAATCTGTCTTGAACATCTTGGGGAGACCTGTCCCCACAGAACCTTGAGGTCTGCATCCAGGAGTTCTGGTCACGTAAGTTATCCTGTATTTTCTGCAGATCTTCTAAGATATTTGGATCTAGGTTTCTTTATTTGAAAACTGAAGATATGAATCTAGCTGATCTCTAAAGAGCTGAATCTTTTCAATTCTCATCATCATGTGGAAGTTACAGATTCATATTTAAGGAGCTGGAGAGATAACACAACTGTAGGATGTTTTACTTGCATGTAACAATCCCCGAACAAACCTGGGTTCAATTCCCAGCATCCCATAGGTCCCCTGAGCCTGCCAGGAATGATTTATGAGTGAAGAGCCAGGAGTAACCCTTGAGTGTTTTAAGGAAAACAGATTTATATTTAAGAAAGCTGCTTCCCAGAAAATCATGCATGGAGATAATTCTGTGAAAGAGACAGTTCTGTGGGCAATGGTGTCAGTTTCACTCATTTTGATCTTTCAATTGGTCAGAGCCTGCACATTAACACCGCCACTATTTTTGAGCATTGTGAGGAATTCCTTTTTTGGAAGGGTCACACCCAGGAGTGTTCAGGGGTTACCCCTGGGTCTGTGCACAGAAATCGCTCTGGCAGACTCAGGGACCATACAGGATGACTGGAATAGAACCTGGGTCTGTCCCAGATGGGCTGTGTGCAAGGCAAAAGCCCTATCACTGTGCTGTCGCTCCAGTTCCCCAATGGTAAAGATAGTTCTTCAAAGTTAAGAACTCTAGAGCTGGCGCCTGAGCGATAACACAGCAGTAGGGCATTTGCTTTGCATGCAGCTGACCTAGGACAGACTGCAATTGGATCCCCAACCTCCAATATCATCCTCCAAGCCAGGAGCAATTTCTGAGTATATAGTATTCCCCGAGGGTCATCAGGTATGGCCCAAAAACCAAAAACCAAAAAAAAAAAAAGAAAAGAAAAGAAAAGAACCCTAGATCTGGACAGGAATTTAAGTAATCTGGGCCAGCAACCCCATTTTTTTCTACTTCTTTTACTTTTTCTACTTTTTTTTTTTTACTTTTTCTACTTTTTTTCTACAATTTTTTTTACTTTCAATTATCAAATTGTCTTGTTTGTTGTTTTTGTCACTAGTAGTAAATTTGCTTTGAACAATGCCATGAACCTTTAAATCCACTGAACTTTCCAAGTCAGATTCCTTGATTCATATGTTCTAAAAAGATTTTCTAGGATCTGTGTTGCTTGTTGACGATATACTGGTGAATAATATTGATATTTTCCTAGTATCAGGATAAAAACTTATTTTTTAAACTCTTTCGGGGCCTTACTAAAACTATGGTTTTAGTATGGTATATTGGTATATTGGTATGTGTGTATATTGTATATTGGCATACTAGGTATATGTATACTGGCATGTGTGTACATAAATTTCAGTGTTATATACAACACTTAACTTGTGCTTTTAATCTAAACATCAGCTACTAATATTGTAAACATGGTTTGTTAGCTTTTATAGGTCAGTCATGATACACTCCAGTTTTGTTTTTGTTTTTTGCTTTTTGGGCCCCATCCTGTAATGATCAGGGGTTACTCCTGGCTATGTGCTCAGAAATTGCTCCTGGCTCGGGGACCATTTGGGACACTGGGAATGGAACAAAGGTTCATCCTCGATCAGCTGCATGCAAGGCAAATACCCTACTACCGCTGTGCTATCGCTCCGGCCCCACTCTCCATTATTTTTCCCTTGCAGTTTTTCAATCCAGTCTTACATTAATAATAATGAATGATATATTTATTTTAAGTTGAAACTTGTCTTGAACAAAATCTTAAACTCAGAGCTCTTATTAACCTCAGAGTTAATAGCCTGATAACTTAGTCAGATAAACTAGTATCTTACAAATTGAGTAAATATCTTGGGCCAGAGTGGTAGTACAGCAGATAGGGCTCTTGCCTTGACCTAGATT
Organism: Suncus etruscus; assembly: GCF_024139225.1. Taxonomy (NCBI): domain Eukaryota; kingdom Metazoa; phylum Chordata; class Mammalia; order Eulipotyphla; family Soricidae; genus Suncus; species Suncus etruscus. The sequence continues at coordinate 36,376,408 of NC_064858.1, read as the reverse complement.
CAATCTTCAGCATCCTATATGGGCCCCCCCCAAACACCATCAAGATTCATCTCTGAATGCAGAATAAGAAGTAACTAGCCTGATCATCACTGGGTATGATTCCCCTCCCCCCAAAAAAAACCAGTAAAACCTAATATTTTATTCAGTGGTGGAAAATTTTTAATACTTTTCTTCTAAAAATAGAAACTAGACAAGGATGTCCAATTTGACAACTTACTTTTTTGTTGGGGGGGGGAGGTCACACTCAGCAGCACTCAAGGATTACTCCTGGCTCCACGCTCAGAAATTGCTCCTGGCAGGCTCAGGGGACCATATGGGATGCTGGGATTCGAACCACCATCCTTCTGAATGCAAGGCAAATGCCTTACCTCCATGCTATCTCTCTGGCATCGACAACTTACTTTTTTTGGGGGGGGGCCACACCCGACGTTGCTCAGGGGTTACTCCTGGCTGTCTGCTCAGAAATAGCTCCTGGCAGGCACGGGGGACCATATGGGACACCGGGATTCGAACCAACCACCTTTGGTCCTGGATCGGCTGCTTGCAAGGCAAACGCTGCTGTGCTATCTCTCCGGGCCCGACAACTTACTTTTTTGTTTGTTTGTTTGTTTTGTTTTGTTTTGTTTTTTTTGGGCCACACCCGGTGATGCTCAGGGGTTACTCCTGGCTATGCTCTCAGAAGTCGCTCCTGGCTTGGGGGATCATATGGGACGCCGGGGGATCGAGACAACTTACTTTTAATCATTGTACTGAAAGTTCTTGTTAGGGCAAGTAGGCAACAAGAAGAAATAAGTCATCAAGTCATAATAGAAGAAGTGAGATTATCTTTAAGATATATTAATGTTATATTAAATATAGAAAATCCTAAATACCAAAATTTGTTGAAATAAATCAAAACTGTTAGGTTGCTGAATAGAAAGTACAAAACATGGTATTTTGTACATTACAGTATCATGAACTAATAGTGAGTTAGAGGAAAATTAATAAATCAATACTATTTATAGATAAATAAAAAAATTAAATAACTAAGAATAAATTTAATGGGGCTGAGCAATAATACCATGGATAGAGAGTTTGTCTTGCATGTGGCCAACCCTGGTTCTATCTCCAGCATCCCATATTATCCCTTTAACATCACCAGAAATAATTCCTGAATGTAGGTCAGGAGTAACCCCTGAGCATTGCCAACTAGGACCTCAAAACCAAAACCAGGGGCCGGGCGGTAGCGCTAAAGGTAAGGTGCCTGCCTTGCCTGTGCTAGCCTTAGACGGACCAAGGTTCGATCCCCCGGTGTCCCATATGGTCCCCCAAGCCAGGAGCAACTTCTGAGCACATAGCCAGGAGTAACCCCTGAGCATTACCGGTGTGGCCCAAAAACCAAAAAAAAAAAAACCAAACAAACAAAAAGAATAAATTTAACCAAGGAGGTGAAAAACCTATTTACTAAGAACTATGAAAGAAATTGAAGAAGATAGAAATTAATGGTAAGATATTATGTACTCTGTGCTGGAGAAATAGCTCTAGGTCCAAGGGCCTGCTTTGAGTGTGGGAGGCCTAGATTCATGTCCTAACAGCATACTATCCCCTGAGCACTTCTAGATGTGCCCTTCCCCTCCAAAAGACCAAGAGTAGAGGCAATATACTGCATGGATTCTAATTATATTACAAAGCTATTGTAATAAAATGACTATACTACTGGCATAGAGGAAGACAAATGGAAAAATTGACCAGAAAAAATACCCAATAAACCCATGCATATATGGTCTACTAAGTTACAACAAAAGAGCCAAGAACATACAAGGTTAAACCTTTGCCATAAACAATGCTGGAGAGGTGGAAAGATAGTTCAGAGGTTAAGGGGTTTGCCTTGTATATGGTTGACCCTGGTTTGATTTCAGGCACCCCATTTGATCCTATGTAATCCATAAACAAAGGCAGGAATAAGCACTGAATAAGTGTGGACCCCAAATAAACAAAAATAATAATGGGAAAACCATAGACAGAGAATGAATGTGGATATCAGTCTTACACCATGTACAAAAATCAACTTAGGAACTGGGGATGTAGTGCAGTTGTAGAAAGCACAGGCTTTCTAAGTGTAGAACTTTGGATTCAATACCTGACATCACAACAAAACAAAACATGAACTAAAATTATTTAAAAACATAAGCAGATGACCTACAAATTTAATCTCTTAGAAGGAGGTGGAATCCTTTAACGTCAGTCTTGACAATTAAGTTTTGGATTTGACATAAAAAAAGATATTAACAGCAAAAACAAGCAAGTAAAACTCTTCCTCTGCAGAGCAAAGGAAGCCATCAACAAAATGAAAATTATCCGGAGGAGGGAGATTTGGGACATTGGTTATGGGAATGTTGCGCTGGTGAAGGGGGGGTGTTCTTTACATGACTGAAAACCAACTACAATCCTATTTGTAATCAAGGTGTTTAAATAAAGAGCTTAATAAAAAAAAGAATAGAGGGGCCGGGCGGTGGCGCTAAAGGTAAGGTGCCTGCCTTGCCTGCGCTAGCCTTAGACGGACTGCGGTTCGATCCCCCGGTGTCCCATATGGTCTCCCAAGCCAGGAGCAACTTCTGAGCACATAGCCAGGAGTAACCCCTGAGCGTTACCGGGTGTGGCCCAAAAACCAAAAAAAAAAAAAAAAAAAAAAAAAGAATAGAATCAGAAAAAATTATTCATTCGAATGGAAGAAAATAATCACATGTCACATATCTGACACATACCAATATGAAATGGATCTAAAATACACACTAAAAAACTTGTACAATGGAACAAACAATGAATATGATTAAAACACGGCATACAGGAGAACTGACCAAATATGTGGTGAGTTCTCCCAATTTCCCTAAGGCCACAAGCTACCTGAACCTGCCCAGCAGCGCTGAAGGGAAACAGCAGTAGGGCTGACCTGAGGAGTGGTGCGACACCCCCCTGCCCTGCCGCCTGCAGCTGGATGCATATCCTCGAAAATGAACCCCATCACAACAGTAGAAAACACCACACAATGGGAAAACAACAAAGAATACTACCAGCTTAGAGAATGATGATGGTAGCTCTGTGTAGCTCTGTAGACCCAACAAGTGCCAACTACCTATAGAACCTACCTGATAAAGACTTACGAGAGGAAATCTGGAGAATGTTCAAAGAACAGAAAAACTATGGAAGCAGTAACTTTGTACAGCAGGAGCATAAAGGTAAATATTATTGTAACTATGTTAAATCAACTACAGATATGCATATAGTTTTTCTTAGGTAACTAAAAAAGCAGGTAAAGGAACACAGAGACTTCAGGAAATGGGCAAATTCTTTTTGTCTCTATGCTTTTTGTCTCTATAGTATACCGGATATCACAAATAGAAAATGAACAGGAGTGATCCCCCACCTGCACCAAGCTGGGAGTGGCCCCTTCATACCACAAGGTGTGGCCCAAACACCAGCAATAAATAAAAGCTTGAGTTTCCTTCTGGTGGGGGGATTGGACCACACCTATCTGCACCAAGGTCATCTACATGCAGGACAAGCAGATCTTAAGCCTGTACTGTACTCTCTAGGCCCAAAACAATTTGTTTGTTTGTTTGTTTACAGTTTGGAGACCACACCTGGCTGTACTCAGGGGATGTTCCCAGCAGTTCTCAGGAAACCATATGATGCAAGGAATCAAACCAGGGTCAGCTGAAAGAAGGCAAATGCCTTAACCCGTGTAGTAAGTATCTCTGCAGCCTTCAAACAGTTCCTTGAGTCCTTCCTCCTTTTAACCCAGTTAGGGGGTGGTGTGTGTGTGTGTGTGTGTGTGTGTATGTGTGTGTGTGTGTATGTGTGTATGTGTGTGTGTGTGTCTTAATTAGGACCACTAAGACTGTGGTAACACGAGGCCAGAGAAATGGCACAGCGGCAGGGCGTTTTCCTTGCATGCAGAAGGACCGTGGTTCGAATCCTGGCACCCTATATGGTCTCCCAAGCCTGCAGGGGTGATTTCTGAGCATAGAGCCAGGAGTGGCCCCTGAGCATTGACGGGTGTGACCCAAAAACAAAAACAAAAAAGATTGTGGTAACATATCTAATGATGTTGACCTTAAATAGAATCCAAGTTTCTCTAGCTCATACCAAAAGCCAGGCTGGACTTTCCTGGTCTGTGGTGACTCTTCCCTTTGGTGACTCGGAATCTGGGCTTGTTTTTTCCGTTTAGTAGCTTTGCCATCATCTAAATTTCAGTGTCATTTGCTTTACAGAAGGAAAAGAAGCATTGGAACAGAGATCCTCTTCAAGAGTCCAGCTGAGGACGACAAGCTTCCCTTCCACCCAGGAACAGGTCTCCAGACCGCATCTAGTTGCAAAGGAAATGAGGTAATAGCATGTCAGATGGGGCAATCATTTCTCAGAAATTGTATTTTCTTCACTTTTATTCTGCACCTTTATTTTTCCTCCCAGGCTTTTAAGTCTCTTGGACAGAATGCCTTGTTCTGTTTCAACAATGGGACAAGTATTCCATGCAGAGTTAATTGACAGCATCTTCTCTCTTAGTGGTACATAAACTTCATATTTTACAACCAGGAGAACCTGAAGTTAGATGAGATTTAGTGTTTGATGAGGAAAAGGGAACAATTTAGTGGCTCTGGCCCAAGCTGTCATTCTTTTCACCAGCATCCTCCTGGTCTCACTTTAAAGCCCATTGAGTTCAGAGAGAGGAAAGAGGGGAGGGAAGCTGCATCTAAAGCTCTCTTCAGCACAGTGATACACAGACCAGGAGGCAATTTGCACTTCCCATCGGAAGATGATAAAGCCAGGAAAAGATAAATCATAAGAAAAAGATGCTGGGCCTGGAGAGATAGCACAGCGGCATTAGCCTTGCAAGCAGCTGATCCAGGACCAAAGGTGGTTGGTTCAAATCCCGGTGTCCCATATGGTCCCCCATGCCTGCCAGGAGCTATTTCTGAGCAGACAGCCAGGAGTAACCCTTGAGCACTGCCGGGTGTGACCCAAAAACAAAACAAAAAAAAGATGCTAAGAAAAGAATTGGGACTGGAGAACCATCGGTGGTCAGTGTAGTAATGGATTCTGGTTTTTACATCAACATAGAATGATTTCAATTTTTTTTTAGTTTTGGGCTATACCTTGTAAGTTATTCCATAAGAAACTCATAAGTTATTTCAGCCTCTGAGCTTAGGAATTATTAATGGTGTTCTTTAGGAACCTGGTAAGCTGCATGCAAAGTAACTGTCTTGCCTTCTGTACTGTCATTCCTGTCCCTAATTTCAATATTTTTTTTTTTTTTAATAACAAGGAACTTTATTGAATTACAAATTGTAAAATGAATCACTTAATTTGAAAGTGGGACTAATTTTTACTTCATTCTTAAATTTGTTCTTTTCAAATTTTACTTCTACTTTGAAAGGACGAAAATAAAGGTTACACACATGACCCAACAGAGCAGAGACAAAATAGCCAACTCTGAACAGGGATCTTCTGTATTACATCATCTGGTATGCAATAAAAATGAAGTGGAAAAGGGAGAGATGAAACATGTAAGGCTTACACCAATGTCTTTCTGTAGGTGTGCTACAAAGTAAAGACTGAGCATGATAATGTGGACTGTCTAACTTTTAAGACTAGCACTAGATCAAGCGCAGCCTAAGGAACCTAGATGAAAACCATACCCCTTCATTCGAACCAAAGAGGCCTCTCAAACAGTAGTGAGCCTCAACTTCTACGTCAACTCAAGTGTGCTACAGGCCATAATTTCTACTTTTTCAACAACCTCCTCCACGGTATAGAAAAAAGTCGACCAACAAAACAATGGGCAAAAATATTTCCTCTCATAATCTCAATCTCCATAGAGAATGGCAATTTTAATGATATCATGGGCTATTAAAGTAGTCCTAAACTTAATCCTTGGTCAGTATAGGTTTCCAAATCCATTGCAAGGGATAAAGTGATAATAACAACTATGCTATGCTAACTTGCTAACATTTTATTCCCACCTTATATTCATGAGGGGGAAACCATTGGAAGCTTTTACTCTGTGCTGCTGCTAAGATTTATGGAACCCCATCAGCTTACAACATGTTCTGCAAAACTAAAACAGACTATAAACAAGTAAATAAGCAAAACTAAACTGATTTCAACAATGTCTTGTTGCCAAAAGTAGAATCTATCAAGAGCAAGTAGTAAACATGTACAAGAAAGTACAAGAAGTAATGATCACAGTTACAAATGCAAAATATCTAACTTATCCAGACTTATGAGCATAAAATTAAGATCATATTCTAGGTCAAATATTATATACATTTAGATAAACTGGTATTAATGGGGCACACATTTGATAAAATTTTAAATTACATTACCTTCTCATCCTTCACTATTGCGGTACATGCCAAATGGGGAAAATGGTTTCCATTTATCCACTTATGTATTAGCTGAGAAAAATAACATTTCTGCTATGTATGCCTCAGATAGTAAAAAATGCTATGGTGTTTCCTTCAAGAAGGAAAAGAAGGTGAAAAGAAATGGACGAACTTTAACTGATAAAAGTTTAGTATCAACTTACTTATGAAAAAAGGAAAAGAATGTTCTGAAACAGAGGCCATACAGTTATACAGGTTTTCTATTGGTCTGACACTACAAAGGCATTTAAGAAAGGGTGTTGTCAAAAACAAAAACTAACCCAAAAGATGTACATTACTTAAAAAATCTGATTCGCAGGAAGTTAGTTGCATCACTTAGCTTTAAAGCTAATTATAAAATCCATTTTTAATGGTCCAGAAATTTTGCCAATTCTTCCAACTCAACAGAACTTCCATCGATTTCCACATTCGTTACAGACTACAAATGTAGTCATTGGCTCATCAGCACTACGAGTTTGAACCTGCGTGTAGGTGCAGTTCTTCTTCTTACACTTGCCACAGGTGAATAAGTCCGTTTGCGTCCCTCCTGTCTTGGCCATCTGATGCTCTCTGATGGCCTCTTTGGTCAGGTTTTTCCGCATCTCCTTGAGCTCATCACTAGCCATTTCCTCTGCTGTCATTCTAGCAAATAAGTCAGGAGGAATATTCCCACACAATACATTTTTCCTTAAATTTGGGTTCTTGGCATCCTTAAGATTGGATATCCTACTTCGTACTCTATTTTTATACTTCATATCTGTATTCCTTATTTCTTGATATATAGCTTCCTCAATCTGAGATCCTAATTCGTCGTCATCAGCTCCAATAGCAATGTATTCATCTCCTGTTCGGAGAGCCGCGGCGAGCATCTCCCGACACTTTAACCGAACAGAATCAGAGGTGCTTGGTGCCCGAGGAAAGGGTGAAACGTAAGAGTCTCGAGCATTCGTCTCATCCTTTCTGCTGCTTATGTTGCCACTGGAGCTACTTTCTTCTCTTGCTTCAGGGCTATTCTGTGACGTTATTGCAGTTTCTTTTTTCTTTTCTTCACTGTCTTTATCAGTTGATGGTCCATCTAATAACTTCTTCCAGGACTTGATGAGGGACTTTGCTAAAGATGTCACTTCTTCATCTGTACTCTGCTTGCGAATGGCATTTACTGACATTCCAATTCTCGTGGACTGCAATAATTCCAGGGTCATGGGAATATTCTTAAGCTCCTTCAACAACATGCCAAGTGCCCCAGCCGCGTTCTTCTTCTGCACCATCTTGTCCATCTTCTTGGCGATGCGCACCACCTCGTCGTCCATGGCGCCGCCGGGGACGCAGCCAGACGCCCGCCCGCGCCGTCACCCCGCGCTCCCCTCTAATTTCAATATTTTTGAAAGTGGTCCACACCTAGAATTGCTCAGGGGACCTGGGACCATTCCCAGTGATGTTCAACCAGGGTGTAAGTTTTTTTTTTTTTTTTGGTTTTTGGTTTTTGGGCCACACCCGGCAGTGTTCAGGGGTTACTCCTGGCTGTCTGCTCAGAAATAGCTCCTGGCAGGCACGGGGGACCATATGGGACACCGGGATTTGAACCAACCACCTTTGGTCCTGGATCGGCTGCTTGCAAGGCAAATGCCGCTGTGCTATCTCTCCGGGCCCCAGGGTGTAAGTTTGACAGTTAAGCACAAAGCCTGGAGGAGATCCCAAACCTCCTGGGTTATATGCACTGGTGCCAGGAGGGAGACATGTGGTACCATGATTTAAACTCAGATCTTACTAGGTGCAGAGCACTTGAGCTATTGCCCTGACCTAGGCAGGCAGCAGTCTTTACCAACACATGACATGAGTCTGCCTTCCAATACTCAACATTTACTTCTTCATTGTCTGCTAATCAAATAGTTGACCAAATCTGCCTCCTTTATTTTAGTTATTTTAAGTCTGCTTACTTTAGAATTAGAGTAGCATTTTCTTCAAAGCACCAATCATAGGGTTGGAGCTAAAGTGTTTTTGCCTTGCATGCAAGCAACCCAATTTAATCTCCACACCACAAATGTTCTCCAGAGCACTACCAGAAGTGATTCTTTTGTTTGTTTGTTTGTTTTTGTTTTTGTTTTCAGACCACACCCGTTTGATGCTCAGGGGTTACTCCTGGTTAAGCACTCAGAAATTGCCCCTGGCTTGGGGGTCCATATGGGATGCCAGGGGATCGAGCCACGGTCCTTCCTTGGCTAGCACTTACAAGGCAGACACCTTACCTCTAGCACCACCTCGCCGGCCCCAGAAGTGATTCTTAAGTAGAGTCAGGTGTAAGTCCTGGATTCTGTCTAGTGTGATCTGAAAACTCTTTTAAAAAAAAAAAACTTCAGGGGGTGTTCTTTACATGACTGAAACCCAACCACAATCATGTTTGTAATCAAGGTGTTTTAACAAAATACAAAAACAAAAACAAAAACTTCCATGTGGGGCTGAAGCAATAAATAATACAGTGGATAGAGCACTTTCTTTGCATGTAGCCAACCCAAGTTTAATTCCTGGCATTCCATATGGTCTCCTGATCACTACCAGGAGTGATTCCTGAGTGTAGATTCAGGAGTACCTCCTAAGCATAGACAGATGTGGCCCCAAATAACAACAAAAATCTCTTAAAAATACCAATTTCAGGACTGGAGAGATAGCATGGAGGTAGGGCATTTGCCTTGCATGCAGAAGAATGATGGTTCTGAGAATAGAGCAGGGTAATCTCTGAGCGTTGCCGGGTGTGGCCTAAAAACCAAAAAACAAAACAAAACAAAACAAAACAAAAAAAAAACCAGAAAAACACCAATTTCAATCTGTGTTAACTAGGCAAAGTCAAAGGCAGTAAACCAGAGATCACAAAATCTACAGCCAACTCGAAATAGTCTCGTCTCCACTTAACCACCAAAGATATAACTCCTGACAGACTTAGGGAGTCTGTGTGCTGTGAGGCAGGACACCTCCTTCCATGCATGCTTCTGTCTCTGCTTTGCCTCATCTCTAAATGAATGCACTTGGTGGAAGTCCAGAAAGATGAGCAAAGGAAAACTGCTTTTAAGTCTTTGGTGGGTGTTGGGGGGAGCTATTCAGGGGAACATAGGGTGCAGGGATTGTGCCCAGACACTTGACATGCAAAGCAAGCATTCAGTCTCTAGAGATTTCTTGGGGTCCTGCTAACCAGAAATGCCACACCTGACTTCCACAGACATGCCATTGACAGAGAGGCCACTTGAGAAGTGGGAAGAACAGGGAATGCAGGCCTTTTCTGGGAGCTATTTCCAGTCACACTCAGTTCTCTGAAGGGGAAGCACAAGTGTGGGCATTCAGCCAGCCATTTCTGATAGGACACCATAGGGTGTGAGTTGTGGAGAGAAAGTCCGGTGATATTATAAGGATTCCCTTGGTGGGTACTTCCCAAATCCATATGTCACTAATCCCCAAATCTGAACCTATGTAGAGATGTATCTGTGCAATGTAGAGAAAATACCTATGACAGGGGCTGGAGCAAGAGTACAGCGAAGAGGAGTTTGCCTTATATGGGGTTGCCCCATGTTCAATTTCCAGCATACCATATGGTCCCTCACGCATCATCAGGAGTAATTTCTGAGCCAGACCCAGAATATCCAGAATATCCCCTGAGCATCGCCAGGTGTGGCTCCCCAAGAAACAAACAAAGAAACATACAACAAAAAACACACACAAAGAGAAAGAAAAGAAATTATTTATGACAGTTGCCAAAGCAATAACTCTAGTAGTGGAGCACAGATAAACTAAACCTAATTTAGTCCCTGGCAACGCATGCCCCCACCCCCAGGACTGCTGGGTGTGGCCCTGATGGTTGCTGAGTACTGAATTGTCAGGCTCATATTGCATGTCAAGCATTACAGGGAGAAATATTTTATATATCTTTATTTTATTTATATATTGATAATATTTATATAATACATATTTATTATATATAATATATTTTATATATATAACAATGAGCCAAATCTAAAACCCAAAGTGGGTGATAGTATATATGTGTGTTTGAAGGACGTGCATATCAATATTTAGGGCTCACCTCTAGTTTTGTATTCAGGGGTCACATCTGGCAGCACTCTATGGGGTGGTGTCAGGACTTGAACCATGGTTATGAACTCTCAACCATGCAAGACATGTGTCTATGCTCCTGTACTATCTATCCAGCTCACATCATATTTTTAAGCAATTATAATTAGTAGCAAGCATCATAAGTAGACACAGCATAATTTTAGTCATTTCTATAATTCAAGCACTATGTATAGTATCTTTGAAACATGATTTTATTTAAACTTCATTCCAATTATCCTTATTTTCTAGATATAGAAGTTTAAGGATGTTAAATCACTTTCTCAGTTAATGCTCATTCATCCACATAGTCACCTAAACTTAAAGCCACTATTTTTCCAACAAAAAAAATTCACTAACTCCCTATGATTTCTTGGAGAATTACTTGAGAAGAACTGAACTTTAAGGTAATGATAGTTCGTAACTATACAATAATAAAATACAAATAATTCCCTTGTTGTCAACTATTTTTTTTGTTTTGTTTTGTTTTACTTTGTTTTTTATTTATTTTTTTTTAACCCTTGGAAGCACTCAGGGGTTACTCCTAGCTCTACACTCACAAATCACTCCTGGAGGTTTGGAGCACCATATGAGATGCCGGGATTTGAACCACCATCTTTCTGCATGCAAGGCAAATGCCTTACCTCCATGCTATCTCTCTGGCCCCTCTTGTCAACTCTTGGTTAAAGACTATCAAAGGTAGGAGAGATAGTGTAGTGGTTGAGTACACAGTGGACCCCAATTTGATCTCAGACACCATATATGGTCCCTAAGTCCCACCAGGAATGAGTTGTGAGTACAGAGACAGACAGGCATAAGCATACCAAGGTGTAGCCCCAGAACAAAACAAAAAAATTTACAAGCTGATTTGCCAGTGAGTGGATTTGGCCCACAGACAGGTTTGGTTTTGTTCACGGTAACTATTTAAAAGTTATGTGCTGATAAACAGGTGATTCTGTGATACAGAGATCACAACGCGTAAGTGAACAAACCAAGACTGTGTGGCCATTGCATACTTAGACCATGTGATAGCATTATTGGGAGTACCAGCACTTATGTGATCTAGCACTGAAAATCACCAAAGGATACACAACTCTTTAAGGTGTCACCATCTACAAAAAGGAGAATTCACCTTCTTCAAAACACTATTCCTGACAACCCCTGAAAAGTCAGGTTTGGCATTTGCTAGAGAGAACCCCAGTTGGGCTGTTGAATATTACAGATTCCTCACCCTTCTTTCCCTTCTTTTTCTTCTTTCTTTCTTTGGGTCATTCCCAGAATCTGCCTGGACCCAAATGGCTACTCTGGAGCCATTGCTAACCTTGCTACACCCAGTGGTGAGGTCAGTTTTTTTTTTTTATAAGTGAGATGGGAAAATTGAGGTACCTGTACATAACCTACTATCTCTAAAAGCATTACATACCTTGGAGCTGCCTTTTCCACTCACCATACACCTTTCCCCAAAAGAAGTCTAAACATTAAGCACAGTTTGAAGGAGAGACAAAGATGTTGTCAACCAGAGATAAAGTTAGAGGTTTGTTACTGGAAGTCCAGAGTCTTTAATGGGCAGAAGGGAACAGGGAGAGCATCTATGTATAACAAGAGCAAATGGGAAGCAGATGTGATGAGCTCAGGTAAAAAAAAGAGAAAGAGCAAAGTTGGCCTCAAATTAAACTTCTGCTATAGAGATGCTTGTAATCCCAGAAAGGAGTAGAGACAGAAACCAGGGAGCTCCCTAAATAGTTCTCCAGATCAGAATTTATCAGAAAAAAATTATTAGAATTATGCAATCTTCTTTCATCAGAGGTTGATTTTTTTATTTTTTTGGTTTTTGGGGCCACACCTATTTGATGCTCAGGGGGACTCCTGGCTAAGCGCTCAGAAATTGCCCCTGGCTTGGGGGGGACCATATGGGACGCCAGGGGATCAAACCACGATCTTTCCTTGGCAGACACCTTACAACTAGCACCACCTCACTGGCCCCCAGAGGTTGATTTTTAAATGGCTCACACCCAGTAGAGTTCAAGGACAGCTTTTTTTCTGTGTTCAAAGAAACATGCATTTCTAAGGATCAAACCCAGGCCTCTTATGTTCAAAGCATGTGTACCAACCTGTTGAGCTCTCTCTCCAGTCCCATCTTTATTTATTTGTTTGTTTGTTTTGGGTTTTTAATTTGTTTGTTTTGGGGGGCCACACCTGATGACGCTAAGGGGTTACTCCTGGCTATGTGCTCAGAAAGTGCTCCTGGCTCAGGGGACCATATGGGATGCCAGGGATCGAACTGAGGTCCATCATGGGTCAGCCGCATGCAAGGTAAACGCCCACCTCGGTGCTATCTCTTCCAGCTTTACTTTATAAGGAAAAGAAAGATGTGTAAAGAAAAACAGAGGAGGGGCCGGAGAGATAGCACAGTGGCGTTTGCCTTGCAAACAGTTGACTTAGGACCTAAGGTGGTTGGTTCAAATCCCGGCATCCCATATGGTCTCCTGTGCCTGCCAGGAGCTATTTCTGAGTGGATATCCAGGAGTAACCCTTGAGCATTGCCTGGTGTGGCCCCCCACAAAAAAATAAATTAAAAAAAAGAAAAACAGAGGAGACTTCTTAGTTTATCTGAGAAATTGTTTGCATAGACCAAGCAAAACAATAATCAGGAAAAAAAAACTCAAGAATTTCAACAATAAAGTTATAGGGCACACTACCAATATATAAAAATATTGTTTCTATATGCAGCAACACACTAGCAGAAAGAGAAATTTAAAAAATAACATCATTCACACTTTATCAGAAGGATTAAAATACTTGTGAATGAATAATAAAGGAGTTAAAAATACCTATACCTAGAAAAATTATAAGATATTGTTCAGTGCCAGAGAGAAAGCACATTGGTAGGGCGTTTGCCTTGTAAGCAGCTGATCCAGGACAGACATTGGTTCGAATCCCGGCATCCCATATGGTCCCCGTACCTGCCAGGAGGAATTTCTGAGAGCAGAACCAGTAGTAACCCCTAAGGGCCACTGAATGTGACCCAAAAACAAACAAACAAACAAACAAACAAAGATATTGTTGGAGGCTGGAGCAATAGCACAGCACATAGGGTGTTTGCCTTGCATGCAGTCCACCTGGGATGGACCCGGTTCAATCCCCGGCATCCCATATGGTCCCCCAAGTCTGCATGTATTTCTGAATGCAGAGCCAGGAGTAACCTGTAAGCACTGCTTAAATAAATAAATAAAACTAAAAAGTTTTTGTTTTTGTATTGGGTTTTGGGTTTTCATGTCACACCCTGCGGCACTTAGTAATTACTCCTGGCTCTGCGCTCAGATAAGTCACTCCTAGTAGGCACAGGGAACCATATGGGATGATGGAGATTGAACCACAATCTGTTCGAATCAGCTGCATGCAAGGCAAACACCCTATCACTGTGCTATCTACCCAGCCCCTAAAAGATACTGTTAATAAGAATTGAAGGCATCAGAAGAAGTGGAAGATATTCTTTATTTATGGGTTAAAAGAATTAACATTGTTAAAAGGGCTACATTACTTCAAGCAGAATAATGATAACATAAAATTCCTACAATTCCAACCCAATGACATTTTAAATTTTAATTAAAAATGATAGTAATAGGGGGCTGGAGAGATAGCATGGAGGTAAGGTGTTTGCCTTGCATGCAGAAGGTCGGTGGTTCAAATCCCGGCATTCCACATGGTCCCCCGTGCCTGCCAGGAGTGATTTCTGAACATAGAGCAAGGAGTAACCCCTGAGCACTACCAGGTGTGACCCAAAAACCGAAAAAAAAAATGATAGTGATAGTACAATGGATAGGTCACTTGCCTTGCATACAGCCATCCTGGATTCATTTTTATCATCCCATATGGTCTCTTGAACCCACCAGGAGTAATTCTTGAGAGTAGAACTAAGAGTAATGCCTGAACATCACTGGACATGGCTTCAAACAAACACAAATAATGTGTTTATCTTGCATGCAACCAATCCTGATTTAATCCTCAACTCACATGATCACTTGAGTATAGCTGGGTACAGTCTAGAGTACCTCTTGGAAGCTTTAGGGTAGTCCAAGTAATATCACACTGCAGAGCCTAATCAACATCACCAACCTGGTCAGCCAATTATTACTAGGAGGGGTAGGATGATAATTTAGCGGGTGGAGAGTTTGCTGTATAGTCAGCAGACTGGTTCCATCCCTGGCATCCCATATGGTTCCCCAGTCACTACCAGAAGTGATTCCTGAGTGTAGAGTCAGGAGTAACTCCTAAGTATTTCTAGGTGAGACTCAAAACCAAATAAACAAAATTACCAAGTAGGGCCCCAAGGCCTCCTGAGCACTACTTTAAAACTCCTCCTCACAATGAAAGCTTTAATAATCAAAACAGTGGGGGCTGGAGAGATAACACAGCGGTAAGGCATTTGCCTTGCATGCAGAAGGTCGGTGGTTCGAATCTTGACATCCCCTATGGTCCCTCGAGCCTGCTGGGATCGATATCTGAGCGTAGAGCCAGGAATAGCCCCTGAGCGGTACTGGGTGTGACCCCCCCCAAAAAAAATCAAAACAGTGTATTGGAATAAAAACAAGTTCACAGATTAATCAAATGGAATTCAGAATTCAAAACTAAACTCACATTAGCATGGACACTTATTTGTGGCAAATAAATATAGAGCAAACAATGGATTAAGGTAAGTTTTTTTTTTTAAATAAATGGTATTGGAAAAATTGGACAGCCACTACTTGCAAAAGGATGAAACTCAGACTGTTACCTTATGCCAAACACAAAAATAAGATCAAAATGAATTGATGACTTGAATATAAAAGCTCAGAACTATGAAATCCATAGAAGACCTAAGCAATCCGCCTACTGACATTAGCCTTAGCAGTGATGTCAAATCTCATTAGAGATAGGACTCCAATGCAAAAGGAAAACAAACAAACAAATGGGACTACATCCAACTGAAACATACATGCAAATGATAGCTTTACAATGAACAATGTGGTGATACGAACCAAAAGGTAATCTGCTAAATGAGACAATATTTGTAATTCGCACTTTTAATAATGAATTAATATTCCAATTATATAAAATACTCATATAACTCAACAACAGAAAATGAAGCAACCTGATTAAAAATAGGCAGGAGATCTGAAGAGATACTTTTTTCAGATAAGCCATACAGATTGCCAAAAGGCAGGTGAATAAATGTGCATCGTATCTTATTATTTAGAAATGCGAATCTAACCACAATAAGATATCATCTCATACCAGTGAGAATGGCTGACAATTGAAAAGACAAGAAAAACAAGTGTTGGCAAAGGTGCAGAGGAAGGGAACTCTGTGACCTGTTGGTGGGTGTGCAAACTAGTATGACAACTACAAAAACTACCGTATTTTCCAGCGTATAAGACGACATTTGAAACAAAAAAAAAGTCAACCGAAAATCGGGGTCGTCTTATAGCCGAGTATATCCCGAAAAATGTTTTAATACCAATCACTGCAAGATTGCTCGGACCGCCTCTCTAACTCAGCCAATCCAAGCAGGCTTTTTATGCATGCAAATTAGACAATGTTCTGGACCCACATCTACACTGTCAAAAGCCTGCTCAGATTGGCCAGAGTCAGAGAGGACATCTATTACAGTATAACCTTTGAACCTCTGCTTGTTGTGATTGGCTCACTGTGGAAGATACAGTTGCAGCACAGGAACATTCTGTTTGATACAGCGAATATAGGCCTAAACCTATGTTTTAACTGCAAAATTAGGGAGTCGTCTTATATGCCCAGTCATCTTATACGCTGGCAAATACGGTAATACAGAGCCTGCTAAAAGAATTGAGAACAAATACCCTAAGACAAGGTTACCTCCCAAAGTGAAACCACCAATGTTCAATCCCTCTAGCCAGAAGCGATTTCTGAGCAGATGGTCAGGAATAACTCCTGTGTGTACCCAAAACCAAAAACAAAAGGGATGTTTAGAGACCAGAGAGATAATATGGCAGTATGGCCGTTGCCTTGCATGCGTCCAACCTCAAACTGATCCTGGTTCGATTTCTGGCACCCCATGTGGTCCCCTGAGCCTGCCAGGAGTGATTTCTGAGCACAGAACCAGGAGTGACCCCTGAGAACCTGAGACCCCTGAGAGCCACCAGGGTGACCCAAACCACCCCCAAAAAGATGTTTAAGTGTTTATCAGATGCTTTTTCTACAAAAAAAAAAGAAAAAGAAAGAAAGAAAAGAAAGAAAGAAAGAAAAGAAAGAAAGAAAGAAAGAAAGAAAGAAAGAAAGAAAGAAAAGAAAGAAAGAAAGAAAGAAAGAAAGAAAGAAAGAAAGAAAGAAAGAAAGAAAGAAAGAAAGAAAGAAAGAAAGAAAGAAAGAAAGAAAGAAAGAAGAAGGAAGGAAGAAGGAAGGAAGAAAGAAAGAAAGAAAGAAAGAAAAGAAAGAAGAAAGAAAGAAAGAAAGAAAGAAAGAAAGAAAGAAAGAAAGAAAGAAAGAAAGAAAGAAAGAAAGAAAGAAAGAAAGAAAGAAAGAAAGAAAGAAAGAAAGAAAGAAAGAAAGAAAGAAAGACAGAAAGAAAGAAAGACAGACACAAAGACAGAAAGAAAGAAAGAAAGAAAGAAAGAAAGAAAGACAGAAAGAAAGACAGAAAGAAAGAGAGGCCGGGCGGTGGCGCTGGAGGTAAGGTACCTGCCTTACCTGCGCTAGCCTAGGAGACGGACCGCGGTTCGATCCCCCGGCGTCCCATATGGTCCCCCAAGCCAGGAGCGACTTCTGAGCGCATAGCCAGGAGTAACCCCTGAGCGTTACCGGGTGTGGCCCAAAAACCAAAAACCAAAAAAAAAAAAAAAGAAAGAAAGAAAGAAGAGAAAGAGAAAAAGAAAAATAGCTGCAACAAGAGACTCTTCTTTAAGAGAAGGAAGACCCAGGACAAACACAACTGTGAGGCAACAAAATTCAGATATCATCATAAAGCTTGTGTGGCTTCATCATAAAGCTTGATAGCAAGATGTAACAGAAAGATATTTTAGACCCAGGCCAGGGGCTGAGATGAAGAGGAGGGATTAAGATAGAGAGTTACTAGGACTTAAAGATTTAAGAGATATCCACATTAGGGCCAGAGCAATAGCACAGCAGGTTGCACGCAGCCAACTTTGATTTGATTTCTGGCATCCCATATCGTTCCCCAAGCCTGCCAAGAATGATTTCTGAGTGTAGATCCAGGAGTAACCCCTGAGCACTGCTGGGTGTGGCTCCAAAACAAAACAAAACAAGCAAACAAAAAGAAAGAGAGCTTCATGGTTAGTAAATGAGTCACAGGCTCTGGTCTTGTCTCTGTCACTAACTGACTGGTTCATATTATTTGAACCAAAATCTTTGAATTCTTCAAGTTTCTGCTTCCCTGATAGGGCTGGGAGAAAATTGTGCTGGTTCTTTTTTTTTTTTTTTTTGGTTTTTGGGCCACACCCGGCAGTGCTCAGGGGTTATTCCTGGCTGTCTGCTCAGAAATAGCTCCTGGCATGCACGAGGGACCATATGGGACACCGGGATTCGAACCAACCACCTTTGGTCCTGGATTGGCTGCTTACAAGGCAAACGCCACTGTGCTATCTCTCCGGGCCCTGTGCTGGTTCTTAATGTTGTCTCTAGTAGGATCAATATGACAAAGAATCTGTTAGACATTCAACATCTTTTATTTTGCTTTACTCGGGGGCACAACTGCAGAGCTCAGGGGCCACACCAGGATGATGCTCCCAGTGTCATAGATAATGTGGCACTCAAATAATTGTTAGGACTGCTGTTGCCTGCTGTGATGGTAGCCTCATGTTCTAAGACCAGAAATTTAGAGAGACAGGTCTGGAAGCAAAGGCTGATGCAGGAAATAATCCACACACACTGAAGGAGGTGAAATGAGTCCAGGAATTCCAACACACCAGCCTTCTGATCCTAAGAAGCAGGTAGCTCAATGGAGGAAAGCTAGAAACACTTTTCTCAGACCCAGGATTTTTATTAGGAGGAACTAGACCATACCCTAGGGAGGGGAACAAGTGGTCTAAACACTAATTCAAGGTGCTACACTCGAAGATGTTTCCAATCAATGAGTAACAAAGTGTATGTTGAATAGGGTGGCATCCAGTTAATCCAACTACTCCCCCTAATTGACTTTATAGAAAAATGCAGAAATATGAGGTAAAACAAAGTAATTCACATCCCAAGGTTCTAAGGGTATGATCATGCTTATAATTAAAAGATAATGGAGTTGGGCCCGGAGAGATAGCACAGTGGCATTTGCCTTGCAAGCAGCTGGTCCAGGACCTAAGGTGGTTGGTTCAAATCCCGGTGTCCCATATGGTCTCCGTGCCTGCAAGGAGCTGTTTCTGAGCAGACAGCCAGGAGTAACCCCTGAGCAATGCCGGGTATGGCCCCAAAAAAAAAAAGATAATGGAGTTGGCAAAATTTTACATAGGGACAGCAAAAGTTGAAAAAAATTTGGCCTAAAAAATAGGGTGTCCCTACCCACATAGCATCCTGCCATAAGACTAACTACAGGCTCCAGGCACACTCATTTTTCTAACCCCAAAGTCTTTCTTCCAGGTCCCAGAAAGGATTTTCCTCAATCATGGTTTTTGCTGTCAAGTGTCAGTAATTGGTGATATTGTTGTTAACACATGTGCTAAGTCAAAATCAGGATGTCCTGAGGTGTGTCTTGGTTTCATCTGATCGTTATGTGGTGAGGTAGGGAAATCTGCCTTCAAAGCAAGTCATTACTGTTATCCAAGCCGTGGTCAGGTTAGCATGTGAGCCCACCCCTGGGCAAGAATATACAAAGACAGATCCAGGGCCCATCCTGGTAGAAGGTTGATTCCTGGTATAGGTGCAGAAAACCATGCCAAACCCAAAGATGAGACCCAAGATTCACTAATGATTGGCCAATGTCCAAGCGATCAAAGCCTAAGTCAAGTCACTATGGCAAATATTCAGGGTGGAAGGCTCCCTGTAACAAGAAATTACTGAGTTATCATCCCTAATGGATAATAATTCCTCTTAGTATATAATATTTTCTGATTTTAATGTGCCCACACAAAAGAAATGGTGCCACAAGATGCTATTGCGGCCTAAGGGAAAAATAATAACAAACTGAACAATTCATATAACCTAGTTTTATCAAAATCACAAAAACTCCAAGAGTACTATTTATACTATCTACTAAGAAATTTCTACTAGCAAATCTAAAGAGAATTGTAAGTAATTAAGTAAGCTGTAAGTAATTAATAAAATATACAATAAAGAATATAAATGTTAAAGAAAAACACATAAGAAGTACACAAACAAGGTATACATATCCCTTATGAATGGTCTTATGAAATGGTCTAAGGACATAAATTCTGATTACAACATCAGTCAGCAATGTAATCTTGTAGAGTCGGGGAGGGGGGATGGTTCACAACAGTCACGGATCAGGAAATGTCCTAGAGCCTAGAATCTCTCAAAAGCTGAAAACAGTCATGAGCAACAGTCTTATGGTGAAGGGAAGTAACAAAAAAGTGACCACCAAGAACACATCAGTAATAGTGGTGTGCCTGCCTTCTTCTCTAAAGATAACTCGCAGCCCAATGACTCAAGTGACTCTGACAGCATCAACAGCCAGATCAATAATATAAAACAGGAGACCTCCATGCAGGGCAAGCCACTAGAGAGGACCACAAGCAGTTGGCATGCCAATGGTGCCACCCTAGCCCCTTGCTCCATGCAGTGGGCGATCTGCAAAGGTGGCATCATCTTCTTCGGGTGGCAGAAACAGGATTCTAGCTGGAGGTGAAGGTTCGTGAGGAGTTAAGAACTGAGAGTAAAAGTATTAATTAGAGAGAAATAATAAATGAGGATGAGAGAATGAAAGAAAACAATAGAGAATAAAGGGCTAAGTACAACAGAGGGAATGACTAAGATACAAAATAAACAGATAATACAATACGAACAGGCACTAAGCAGACATAGAGGTGGCCACCATACACACACGCACACACACGCATATAGATAGCCAAAAGGATCAATCCAGAGTTGCATTTGAAAACTTGATCCAGGTAGAATGGTCATAGTGCGTTAAAATATAAAACCGACATGTCAAGTGTAAAAGTTTTCCAGTTCCTTGGAGTAATAGATGCTCATAGAGGGGAACTTTGACAAATAAATGGTTTCAAGGTTTACAATGAGCACAGAATATTCCCAAAACAATCATCATTTTGAAAACTAGAATACTAAGTAAAATGGTAATGAGCACTATAAAATACAGTCTGCACCTCGGAGTATAGTATCATATGTTTCGAACATCTGGTTCCTTTCCTCAAAGCAAACTGCTAGCAAAGGCACAAGATATAGTAAAAAAAAATTACCAAGAATTAAAAAGTAACTGCAAAAAGCATGCTCAATGATTGAGCACTGTTGCAAGAGTCCAGGGCATTCAGATATCTTAATTATCTCTGTGGAGAGAAACATTAGATCATACAAACAGGTATAATCAAATGGAAAATAAATAATTTAAAATATTTATTAAGACATTATTGTAATGAATCCAACAGAATATATTACTATAATGCAAAATTAGGACATCCAAGCTATATTTTCACAGATCTTGATGGACAAAAACATTAAAAGGTTATTATAAACGTAATAGAATATAAATTAAGACATTTTAATAATGAACACTGTAGTGAGAGTCCAGGTCTTCCAGACACATCTTGAAGCTTTTTTTTTTTTTTGGTAAAAATGTTAAAACATTATTATAGACATCTCTAAAGAATATTCAGTTAAACATCTGCTAATTTAAACAGCTGCATCTGTTGTTGCAGGTCTCTTTGAAGTATGGTAAAAATAAGCTGCTGAAGATTTTACAAATGAGTTGGAGATCTCTGAAACTTCTTTATCATTAAATTTAAACCAGCATTGTATTGCTGTATATTTACAATAGGCTGTGTAATGACCCTTTTTCCATTTTACCATAATGGTTCAAAGCAGAGTAAAAATTGCATTGCTTAGGGCAGGGGTCTCAAACTCAATTTACCTGAGGGCCACAGGAGACAAAGTCCGGGTGATCCTTGAGTGCAAAGTCAGTAGTAAGCCTTGAACACTGGGGTGTGTGACCCAAACAACTAAAACAAAACAAAACAAAAAAAGATTCCTCTAGGGCAGGGCCACAAAATGTTGTACAGAGGACCGCAAACGGCCTGCAGGCCGCGAGTTTGAAACCCCTGGCTTAGGGTGTTCTTGAGTCCATAACGTACTTTGATTAAGTCATGGTTTTCTAACAAAAAGTCCCCATAGGTCTGTAGTTTGTTCATCTTCTTTTTGTTGTTGTTGTTGTTGTTGTTCATCTTCTTGCTGTAATAGAAAAGGCATTTCAAATGTTTTGTGCCTCTGCAAAACTTGTTTTACAGCTTTTAAGTCAACAAGATGATCACTATTTTCTTTTTTTTTTTTTTGGTTTTTGGGCCACACCAGGCAGTGCTCAGGGGTTACTCCTGCCTGTCTGCTCAGAAATAGCTTCTGGCAGGCACGGGGGACCATATGAGACACCGGGATTCGAACCAACAACCTTTGGTCCTGGATCGGCTGCTTGCAAGGCAAATGCCGCTGTGCTATCTCTCCGGGCCCATTATTTTCTTCTTATGTCTATTCTGCCTATCATCTTTGTTCAAGTCCTGATGAAGACCTATATCAAGAACAGAAGTATCATATTTTTGCTCTATAAGACACACCTGAAAAATGCAAAAAAAAAAAAAAAAAGACATACCTGACCGTAAGACATATATAGTTTTTAGACGAGGAAAACAAGAAAAAAATTCTAAAGCAAATGGTGCAATATGAGATGCCATCAGGAGATAGCAGCTGGGAACAACTAGCCTGTGAGGCAAAGTATATTTACAATACACTGGTCCAGAGCTGTTTAAAAACATTTACCTAATATTTTTTATAAATCAGAAAATTAAGAGACATTTTTTAAATACTCAGTTTTCAGCTCCAGGTGGCATTGCTCCATAAGACACACGGCCATTTCTCCCATCTTTTGGGAGGGAAACGTGTGTCTTATGGTACGAAAAATACTGTAGTTCGTGTGGATCCTGTTGACTGTCTCTTGCAAACTAATCATTTATCTTTCCAATGGCAATCTTAAAGTCGTTGGGGTTGATATACCTGTATTGTCCCGCCCCAAGGCTTTTATAGTCTTGCCAAACTCTTCTGCTACTTTGCCTTTATGTCCCAATGGAATTGAGCTATTAATGTACTACTTATAATGGTTTTGGTAAAAGTAATAAGTCAAACTTGAAATATTTACAGGCATTGTAGTACTGAGTTCAGCAGGACCTAATTCCCTCATCTACAGAACTGTGATTCTGTTTTTGTTTTTGTTTTTGGGTCACACCCGGTGGTGCTCAGGGGTTAGAACTGTGATTCTGGAACTGGTCATTTCCACTCCCCATTGTCCTGCCTCATTATGTAGTGTCAGCTTATTATCCCAGTTACCTGTTGATGTCGAGTTTTTTTCCTACTCATCCTTTTGAGTAATCTGTTGGTTTTGAGGGGAGGTTTGCAGTCTTATAATGTACTTGTGTCTGAATATTTTATTTGTAAGAATCTGAGCCGGAAAGATAGCACAGCGGTGTTTGCCTTGCAAGCAGCCAATACAGGACATAAAGGTGGTTGGTTCGAATCCTGGCATTCCATATGGTCCCCCGTGCCTGCCAGGAGCTATTTCTGAGCAGATAGCCAGGAGTAACCCCTGAGTACCACTGGGTGTGGCCCAACCCCCCCACAAAGAATCCTGCTTCTGATAAGGCATGGATGGATCAGAGTTTCTTGGCAGAGTTGCCATCTGTAGAAATATAAGGATATCCTTTTCCTCAAATGAGATTACCAACAATCCATTCATTATCCATTTTTACCCAAATAGGTGAATTAATTGGGTTTTGTACCTGAATGTCTTTCTTTTGGGGTGGGTTGGATCACACCTGGCAGTGCTCAGGGGTTACTCCTGGCTATGCAGAAATCTCTCAGAAATCTCTCTTGGCTGACACTGGGGACCATATGGGATGCTGGGAATCAAACCGGGGTCTGTCCAGTGTTGGAAACATGAAAGGTAAATGCACTACTGCTGTGCTATTGCTCTGGCCCCTGAACATCTTTAAAGTGTCTTAGTTATTTCTGCAGATGTATAGGGCTTTACTTGAGGAAACTTAAGAAGTTTAGTGAAAATAATGTTAAAGATAAAATGTCCATGAGTGGTATGCTTCTTTTAATATTTTATTGATTAATTAAATAAATATTATTAATTTATAAATTATTAATTAATTATATAATTTAACACATTTTAATAATTGTGTTTTGAGGTTTCTATGAGCTCTTTCAACTATGGCTTGTCCCTGTGGATTATAGGGAGATCCAGTGATATGCTTTATTTGGCATTCTTTGCAAAGTTATGGAAAAGTTTTAAAGTTTTAGGCAGAGCCATTGTCCTTCTTTATGGATTGGAGGGTGCCTATAATAGAAAAATATTGTAGCATGAAGGTGCGAACAGCATTAGCTCATTCAGAAGCAATTGGAACTTCCCATATAAAATGAGAATATGTATTCACCACTACACAGAAATACAGCTTCTTTGGGAAGAAGGCAACATGTGTAATATCTATTTACCATAGTTTTTCTTTGTTTTTTGTTTTGTTTTGTTGGTTTTTTGGTTTTTGGGCCATACCTGGTGACACTCAGGAATTACTCCTGGCTATGAGCTCAAAAATTACTCCTGACTTGGGGGACCATATGGAACACTGGGAACTTTACCTCACCCTGAGACAAAAACCATTCATTAAAATTGCTTCATAAGGGCCCTAATATTGAAAGAAGGAACAGAAAAAGTAAAGTACTTTCTGTCTTTTGGGTGAAAGAAAATATTATAAAAAAAAGTCTAATTACTATCAAAGACCAGTTTTTTGGTACAGCTGCTGGAGAAGGTAAACCATTCTGTAACTTACCCATAGAAATCATGAACATATTAATATTCTTTTCTTTCTTTCTTTTTTTTTAGGCTAGTCAAGTGAAGCAGTGGGAGTGGAGAAGGAACAAAGACAGGAGTGGTGAACAAGTTCGAGACAAAGAGCCAAAATTTTAAACTGTGAGAGTCAGAGAGCCACACCACACAGTGACCTGCCAAAACAGACAAACACTCACACAAAAGCATATAATTTTAACACTAATATATTAAACACGTATTGCATTTTGCCATTTTGAGTGAGAGTAAAAATCCTGTTCGCCACCCCTGAACAAAGAAATATGTTGGGCCGGGCGGTGGCGCTGGAGGTAAGGTGCCTGCCTTGCCTGCGCTAACCTAGGACGGACCACGGTTCGATCCCCCGGCGTCCCATATGGTCCCCCAAGAAGCCAGGAGGAATTTCTGAGCGCATAGCCAGGAGTAACCCCTGAGCGTCACAGGGTGTGGCCCAAAAACCAAAAAAAAAACCAAAAAAAAAAAAAAAAAAGAAATATGTAACTGGCTGCCATTAATATTATTAAATCAAATAAAAGTCTCCAACTACCTATTTTTTTATTACAAATATAGGCAAGTTCCATTCAGAAAAGGATATTTCAATGTGCCCCAACCTCAGCTCTTTGTCTACTGTTTCTAAGAGTTTCTAGTTTTGTGCTATTAATGGGCTATTGGGAAATCTAGATTGGAACACTGAACTTCCAATCGATTGGGATGGTTTCTGATGCTTTAACTCAGTGGGCCCAATTTTAAAAAGGTGAAATCTCAGAACTAGTGTGCTGAAAGGGGTTTGAGTGAGGGAAGTGATATTCAGTCCTCCATTGCTAATGCAAATCATGTCCTCATGGGTTCTTTGAAACTGCAGATACGTATGCTTAAAAAACAACCTGTTGATTTTACGGTCATATGTACTTCAAAATTCTAGTCTTCTGGTGAGTGGAATCTGGAGTTAAGATACATCCTATGCCATCTAAACTATAAGAAATGTCTGCAATGCCCAAATATGTGGCCAAAACTTTTTTCTAATTACCAAGACTTTGGGTCCAGAATCAAACATTTTTTCAAACTTTCTTCCCTGAATTTCAAACATTAATATTGCATTGTCCTCTTTAAGCTTATCAGTAAAAGCTAGAAATGGATTCATAGAATCCTCAGGGTTTGTACTTCCAAACCTCCCTTTCCTGATGCATTCTGATTTGCTAAGCATACAGAAGAAAGTAATGAAATTTGAGCTATTTTTTACCTTTTATAAAGGTTCAAACTGAGGACACTGAGAAATGAACTATTATTTCCCCAACATGGTAAGAATCTATAATTCCCAGGTAAATTATGATTTATTTCTTTATATATATCTGAAAAATTTTTTATTTTCCGAAAAGTCCTCTTCCCAGGAAACCTTCCTAGATACACTATGTAGATTTTGTTGATAGCATATATTATTTGTGGATGCTATAAATCACTTTTTATTTATCACCTTTTCTTCAAACATTGGCCTTCATATGTGTCCTGACATGTGTGATGATTTACAAAATATTGCAGCAGTCTCTTCCACAGTCTATCCAAACATTGGATTTTCCTGTGTGTGTCCACTGGTGTGTAATGAGACTTGACCTTTGACCAAAGCCTCATCCACTGTCTGCAAACAGGGCTTCTTCCATGTGCAGTCCTGTAATATGTGATGTGATTTGACCTCGCACTGAAATCTCATCCACTCTCTGCAAATGTAGGGCTTCTCCCATCCTGTGGTGTTTGATAAAACTTGATCTCAGAGTAAAGCCTTGCTCATAATCCCTGCAAATATGGGGCTTCTTGCCTGTGTCATCTTGTGTGTTTTCACTACACAATCTGCAAACACAGGGCTTCTCCTGTGTTATCTCTGGTGTCTGATGAGATGCAACCTCTAAATGAAGTCTTGCCCTTTCCCTGCAAACATGGAACTTCTCTTCTGTGTCCTCTGGTGTCTAATGAGACTTGACCTCTCTTTAAAGCCGTGTCCACACTCCCTGCAAACATGGGGCTTCTCCTGTATGGCTCCTCTGATGTGTGATGAGATGTGACCTCTGACTAAAGCCATGGCCACACTCCCTGCAAACATGGGGCTTCTCCCCTGTGTGTGTTCTCTGGTGTGTGATGAGATGTGACCTCTTACTGAAGCCACAGCTACACTCCCTGCAAACATGGGGCTTCTCTCCTATGTGTGTCCTCTGCTGTGTGATGAGATTTAACCTCTCACTGAAGCCATGTTCATCCTCCTTACAAATATAAGGATTCTCCCCAATGTGGGTCTTTTAGTGTGTGATGAGACCTGACCTCGGACTGAAGCTATGCCCACACTCCTTATAAACATAGGGCATAGGGCTTCTCTCCTGTGTGTGTCCTCTGGTGTGTGATGAGATCTGACCTCTGACTGAAGCCATGCTCACACTTCCTGCAAACATGGGGCTTCTCTCCTGTGTGAGTCATTGATTTGTGATGAGATTTGATCCATTGTTGAAGCCTTGCTCAGGCTTTAGACACTTGTCTCTTTAAATTATTAGCAAGTTTATCCCTGTAACTACTCCACCTGTGTCCTTTGGATTTTCTTTCAGGCATGTGTTAATGTCTTCCTCCATTGTCATCTGCTTACTAGAGCTACCTATTTGGCTGCTAAATAGTCTAGAAAACACTGTTGAAATTCTTCTATGCCTCATTCTACTAGCCAAATGTATAGAACTTTCTTTGTGCGTTTGACTTTCAAGTATGTCATTCTTTGGTTTGTCATTATATGAATCAGAATGCTGCTGCCATTGGTTCTGATCACGTAGACAGGAATTCTCTGATTGAGGATGCTTTCTTGCAGATGTTCCCAGGAGGATCCAAGAGGGATGACTTTGTTTCACGTGATGACTGAGGAAGTTGTGATTGAAGAAGGCAAGAGAGCAGAAGGGACAAGAATGGATATCTGGCTTGAGTTCTGCGGCAAACAGGCTTTGTGGCAGCCTTCACAGGGCTCCTCCTTCTAGCTAGGAGATTAGCGCAGGCTTTACCCCAAAATACCCTATTGCCTGCAGGTGCTCGTAGGTCTCCGGCATCACATCTCTGTAGAGTTTCTTCTGAGAGACATTCAGGCATGCTCACTCCTCTGGGGAGAAGCTCATGGCCACATCAGGGAAGGTCACCAAGCCCTCGGTACAGGACGCTAGACAGTGAGACCCCATCTTCTCCAGCCTGGATTATTCCTAAAATGCAGCAGCAAAGCTAAAGTCCAAAAGACTGTGGTCACCCGCGCACAGAATGGGAGAGGGGGAGGTGCTGTGCAAGTTAGAGAAGCAGAAATCCATTCTCTGGTGAAACCATCGCCAAGCCAGGGCCCAATAATAGGACTGATCAATAGTGGACTTGGGGCGCTCGCCTGGATAGGGGTTCCCTGGCTTACGGGAATGAGCACTGAGCGCAGAGCCCAGCAAAGACCCTGAGCCACCTGGCAGTCTCCGGAGACCAACTGCGGAAACCCCCCATGGGCCCAGGGCAGGATGAGGACCCCGGGGTGGGGGGGAGAGAGAGAAGAAGAGAGAGAGAGAGAGAGAGAGAGAGAGAGAGAGAGAGACGCTCTGCCCACAGCCCCCCTCCCTCCCTCCCAAATTATGATTCCTTTGAGCATTAAATTGCTTATTCATAAAATCATCCCTAAAATCCCTGGAGACATTGGCCCTGTTATCTGATCTTGTAAGGGCATTGGGCTGTTACTATGACTATTAAACCTTCAGGGCAGATTATATTGAGGTTACAGCTTTCTGAAGTGGCGGGCATTAATGAATTTAAGCTGCAGAGTTCTCTGGGTCTGGGCTGGGAAGCTGATCTATTTATGAAAAGGTTTTTTGATTTTGAGGGGCCAAGGATTGACCCCTGACCCAAATTTCCCAAGACAGGCTGATTAAGACTTGGTCTTGAGGAGGCAGGTCCTTGAGCTGAAGCAAAAGAGGATTGCATCCTGCAGTGTTTTTGAAGATGTCCCATTTGCCACAGTTAAAGTATCTGATCTTAACTCATGTGACTTGTTTTGGACCCCTCCCCCAGTTGCCAAGGAATCTGTAAGGAACTGAAAGGTAGTCTCTTTGTTCAATAAAATCCTTTGCCATACCTTGGGCAAGCTCCAAGTGGTTTCCTCAGGTAAAAACCACTGATCTGATTCCCTGGACTTTGCATCTAAATAGCATATGTTGTTAAAGGTCTGTGATGTGTGTGTGTGTGTGTGTGTGTGTGTGTGTGTGTGATTGTAAGTGCCAGCATTTCTACAAGCATATAGAAATCCCATGACATATTCTTTCTATCTAATGGGATGTGTGTGATGATTGTAAGTGCCAGCATATCTACAAGCATGTAGAAATCCCATGACATATTCTTTCTATCTAATGGGATATAATATAGCTTGACAATATTCATTAGCATTATCAAAGGCTATGGATTTCATCAGGAGTTTTTGAAGATCCATATCTTTTATCTGCCTTTTAATCACCTTTGTCAACTTCCCCAGAAAATCTGCTATGGCTTCGTAGCTCCCAAATAATCTTAGAATAACTACCCGTGATTTTGATTTCAGAGTCAATTTTTTCCCACGCCTTCAAAGCAAGTTCCCTGACAAGTCTCAAAACAACACGGGGAGGGGCCGGGAAGGTGGCACTAGAGGTAAGGTGTCTGCCTTGCAAGCGCTAGCATAGGACGGACCACTGTTCGATCCCCCGGCGTCCCATATGGTCCCCCCAAGCCAGGGGCGATTTCTGAGCGCATAGCCAGGAGTTACTCCTGAGCGTCAAACGGGTGTGGCCCAAAAACCAAAACAAAAAAAAAAAACAAAAAACAACACGGGGTAGTCTTGCCTGTTTATTTACTTCTGTGAACTCCTCTTCTCCTATCAGCATCTCATAAGACAATGTGACCTCTGTAACCATCCTTCCAGAGTGATCTAGACTACTAATTTTTCTTTTCACTCCTTCAGAAAACCACATTTTCACTGTAAATATTGCAATGCATCCAAACATATTTTGCTACAGTGTTAAAATCCTGGTGGATCCAACACCCACCATCACTCTAGATACTAAGGAATTCAACACAAAACAGGGAAAGAAGACCACACTTCAAGCATGTTTTCTTAAACCAATCAAGATAATCCATATTTAAACCCTCATAGATTAAAGTTGATTTTTTTTATGATAGGGGGGATTTTTTCCAGATTCTGTGTTAGTACCAATTTCCCTAAAAACTAGTCATTGTGGTCCTGAAGGGGAAGACTTATTTACGATTCTGTATTAATGCCAATCTCTCTAATAAGTAGCCATTAATGGGAAAGTGGGTCAGTTCCATACTCTCTAAAGAGCTGGTTTAGTATATGAGTGGGCCATTTTTGTTTTTCTTTCCAAACCAATATCATTGGGTGTAACAATTAGAGGCTATTCTGGCCTAGTGCCAGTACAGGGCAGTGGAACACCAATCTCAGGCTTTTGGCTTGACCACATGTAATAACCAGATATATATTTTTTAGTTTTTGGATTTTGAAGTCTTTTAGGAACAGCTGAAAGAACTTCAGAAACTTTTAGTGCAAAGTTAGAATATTTAGCTTGCATTTTTTTTTTGCACCCCAATGCTTACGAACTAACTAACAAGGAAAGCCACTACCAGGACCACCAATGCATACATTATGACATCAGTATGTTTTATCTTGACTGTTGGAAGAAAAAAGGTAGCAATTTGTATGAGGAAAAGCCAGAGTTCTTCAAACCAAAAACTTTGAACCAAATAGACACAAGCTTAAATATCCAGGCCCGTGAAATCCACTCAAGAAACCACAGAATTGGGGCAGTAGAGATAGCACGGAGGTATGGCATTTGCCTTGCATGCAGAAGGTTGGTGGTTCGAATCCTGGCATCATATGGTCCCCTGAGCCTTGCAGGAGCAACTTCTTTCTTTTTTTTCCTTTCTTCCTTTCTTCTTCTTTCTTCTTTCTTTCTTTTTTCCTTCCTTCCTTCTTTCTTTTTTTCCTTCCTTCCTTCTTTCTTTCCTTCTCTTTCTTTCTTTCTTTCTTTTTTTTCTTTCTTTCTTTCTTCTTTCTTTCTTTCTTTCTGTCTTTCTTTTTCTTTCTTTCTTTCTTTCTTTCTTTCTTCTTTCTTTTCTTTCTTTGCTCTTTATTTTATTTTATAAAGACAAAGATGCAAAGAAAGAGTACAAGGTGAAGTTACAGTGGAAAGACAATCACCCATAAACAGAATTCTCAAAAGAAAATTTCTGAGCGTAGAGCCAGGAATTAACATCTCATCAATCATTGGCTGAGTTTCTGCCTCTGGCAGCAACTGTGTTGGTAGCCTCATGCTCCAAGATCAGATTTGGAGAGACATGAGTCTGGAAGCAAAGGCTGATGCAGGACATAATACACACACACTAAAGGGAGTGAAGTGGGTTCAAAAATTTCAACACTCAAGCCTTCTGCTCCTAAGAAGCAGGTAGCTCAGTGGAGAAAAGCCAGAATCGCAAGAGAGCATTTCCCTGAGACCCGGGATTTTTACTAGGAAGAACAGACCACACCCAGGGGTGGAGAACAACTGGTCTAAATACCAATCCAAGGTGCTACATTTAAAGATATTGCCAATCAATGTGTAACAAGGCATATACTGGGATGGCACCTGGTTAATCTAACAGCCTCCCCTCTCCCTTCCCCTCCCCTCCCCTCCCCTCCTCTCCTCTTCTGTCTTTTCCTCTCCTCTCCTCTCTTTTCCTCTCCTCTCCTCTCTTCCCTCTTCTTTTTTTTTTTTTTTTTTTTGGTTTTTTTTTTTTTTGGGGGGGGCCACACCCTGTGACGCTCAGGGGTTACTCCTGGCTATGAGCTCAGAAGTTGCTCCTGGCTTCTTGGGGGACCATATGGGACGCCGGGGGATCGAACCGCGGTCCGTCCTAGGCTAGCGCAGGCAAGGCAGGCACCTTACCTCCAGCGCCACCCGCCCCCCCCTCTCTTCCCTCTTCTACTTTCCTCTCTTCTCTCCTCCTTTTCCCTTCTAAACACTGTGTTTTACAATATGGTTACTGAAGGGGTATCATACATATCACTTTACCTCCTTTCAGCACCAAGTTCTTGTCCAGAGTGAATGGGACACTCAAATTCTTAAGTCTCATCTCAGACCAACTGAGTGCACTGTGTGTTACAAAGTCCCTGGGTGAGAAACTTCTAAGTTTGAAAATCAAAGGGCCCCGAGCTTATTATAACCATAAGCACTCTAATTTTAAGCAAGAGAGGAAAGAAAAAGGTGTGACTCCTGGCACTGGCAAGATTGTGTTTTAAGATATTTAATAGGAGAAGTGATTATTTGTTTCCAGTAATGCAAATGTTTGGTTAATGAGTTGCTTTAATAAAAAGTGAGACC
This sequence comes from Suncus etruscus, assembly GCF_024139225.1. Lineage (NCBI taxonomy): Eukaryota > Metazoa > Chordata > Mammalia > Eulipotyphla > Soricidae > Suncus > Suncus etruscus. The sequence goes on along the minus strand of NC_064858.1, from coordinate 36,344,489 downwards.
CCTGGGGCTGAGACACAGTTCAGGAAATAAGTTACAGAAGCTGAAACCTGGTTTGAATTCCTCAGACAGCTCATGGATCTTGAATACTTCCAGAGGTCACTCCTGAGCTCTATTAGGTATGGGAAGAAGAAGGAAGAGGAGGAGGAGGAGGAGGAGAGGAGAGGAGGAGGAGGAGGAGGGAGGAAGAGGAGGAGGAGGTGGAGGAGGAAGTAGAGGAGAAAGAAGGAAGGGGAGAAGGAGGAGGAAGAGAAGGAAGGGGAGAAAAAGGAGGAAGAGAGGTGCACAGCTCAAAGAACTGAACTTTGTGTTGCTGGAGGCTCAGATCTGATTCTTCATTGCAGGATTCCCAAGCATAGAGCCAAGCACTGTTAGTTATGATCTCAAACCACTACATATAAAAAAGCAAAAATATGATAAGGAAGGCAGGAAGTATCTTAACATGGCATAAGATAAATTGAAACCAAGTTGTGAAACAGAGGTGTAAGGTAAGCACAGCACCTCTGAGGGGCAGTAATCTCCCTCCTGGGGTGCTTCTGTTTTAGGATGGGGCAGAGCACAGACCAGAAAAGGAAAAAGGTCCCTCCTGCTCAGTATTAGAATTTTATAAGGTTTTTTTTTTTCTGGAGTTCAGGGGTTCCTAAGCAATGTTTAGAAGCTGGGGCTACTCTTGGGAAAACTCAGTCTGACATTTCAAGACTTGGATCCTGTGATACAGTACTACTGCGGCCCAGCAGATCTAGGGCTGGGGGCTGGGGGCATCAGGGCCATATCTAGTGAAACTCAAAGGCAATGTAGTGCCAGGACCAAACCCAGAGTTTTGCACATACTCTTTTTTTTTTTTTTTTTTTTTTTTTACAGGGGAGAGCGTGCACGCAGTCCCCGACTACCATAAATTATGCAGTCGAGTTTCCCACATTTGGGGAAATCGCAGGGGTCAGCACGCCCGGAGTGCAATGGGCGAGCCTCACCCTGGGGAAACCATCTTCGTGATCATGGAATTGCCCCTACCAGGTAAATATGCACATACTCTTAAGCCTGGGTTCAACCCTGCCAGCACACAGTCCCTCAAGTACAAGCAGTAGCAACTTCCAGTAAAGAACAGGGATTAACCCCAAGCACCTTCAAGTGTGATCCAATCCTTCCCACTCCCAAATCAAATCTAGAAGTCTTTTTGGGAATTTGTGTCAGAGAACTCAAATGTCATATCAAGAAGCAAAACCAGGGGCCGGAGAGATAGCATGGAGGTAATCCTGGCATCCCTGTGCCTGCCAGGGGCAATTTCTGAGCATAGAGCCAGGAGAAACCCCTGAGCACTGCTGGGTGTGACCCAAAAACCAAAAAAAAAAAAAAAAAAAGCAAAACCAAAGGAAAGAAGAGGCATAAACAAACAAGCAATGTAAATTAAAAGGCCAGCCACTGAAGGCTGCCCAGAGGGAGCATTTCTTTTGATTTCCAAAGTTTCCCTTTGATGTTTACTTCCAGGGCCCTACCTGCTGCTCTTTGATTTATTTTTCTGTCTTGTGTGTTTCTCAAGTCCTGCTAACTTCTGAGTAGGAATAACCTATACTAATCAAGATGTCATCCTGACATTCATTTTGCTTTACATCATGAATTCTAGAAAGACACTGTCCTTTGTGAAAGCAGCTCCAGGTAACTAGGTAATAGGTAATAAGATATTTATACAGAGCAGAACATGTTCCAGAGTCAATCAGGAGAAGTTCAAGAATAGATCTGACTTAGTGATCTGTTTTGCATAACTGGGAGCAGTGGTAGAGAAAATGAAGTAGCAGGTGAAGTGGCAATGGAAGTGGAGTAGCAAGAGAGATGGCAAGGGAAGTGGAGGAGGAGCATCAGGCAGAATGGAGTAACAGAAGAGGTAAAGTAGCAGCAACAGTAGAATAGTAGCGGGGGTGGAGTGCCAGAAAGGTGAAAAAGCAGAGGAAATAAAAGTTGAAGAGCTCGGAGAGATAGCACAGCGGCGTTTGCCTTGCAAGCAGCCAATCCAGGACCTAAGGTGGTTGGTTCGAATCCCGGTGTCCCATATGGTCCCCCGTGCCTGCCAGGAGCTATTTCTGAGCAGACAGCCAGGAGTAACCCCTGAGCACCGCCAGGTGTGGCCCAAAAACCAAAAAAAGAAAAAAAAGAAAAAAGAAAAAAGAAAAAGAAAAGAAAAAAGTTGAAGAGCTGTGACAATATTAATACAACTGAGGACATTCTGCTACAAGAAGGATAATCTGTGGACTGGTCAGTTCAGAAGGCCTGCATTACCGGTCACCGGCTTTATGTGGCATCTTTTGCAAAATTAAAATCTTCCTTTCTGGGGCCAGAGAGATAGCATGGAGTTAAGGCATTTGACTCGCATGCAGAAGGTCGGTGATTCGAATCCCAGTGTCCCATATGGTCTCCTGAGCCTGCCAGGAGCGATTCCTGAGCATAGAGCCAGGAGTAACCCCTGAGCACTGCCAGGTGTGACCCCCCCAAAAAAAATTTTTTTTAAATCTTCCTTTCGGGCCCGGAGAGATAGCACAGTGGCATTTGCCTTGCAAGCAGCCGATCCAGGACCAAAGGTGGTTGGTTCGAATCCCAGTGTTCCATATGGTCCTCCGTGCCTGCCAGGAGCAATTTCTGAGCAGACAGCCAGGAGTAACCCCTGAGCACCGCAGGGTGTGGCCCAAAAACCAAAAAAAAAAAAAAAAAACTTCCTTTCTTTCCTCCTTCCTTTCTTCCTTCTTTCCTTCTTTCCTTTCTTCCTTTCCTTCTTCCTTCCCTCCTTCCATTCACTCCTTCCTTCCTTCCTTCCTTTGAAATTCTTCACCTCTCTACAACATTACCCCATGCTTTGTTTTTTGTTTGTTTGTTTGTTTGGGGTCACACCCAGCAGCTCTCAGGGATTACTCCTGACTCTACACTCAGAAATCAGAAATCGCTCCTGGCAGGTTCAGGGGACCATATGGGATGCCTGGAACCACCGTCCTTCTGCGTGCAAGGCAAATGCCCTACCTCTATGCTTTCTCTCCGGCCCCGCCCCATGGTTTTATGCAAAACAGATCAACTCCCCATCCAATCAGGATTCATTTTGTGTCCCCTCTTGTGTGATGGTCATCGGACTATACCAGATATAAATGGACCCACAAAAAGGGACCATAGGGAATGGAGGCTGAACTGTAGTCTATCCTTCCTCACAAAATCCCATGGCAGGGGAGCAACTTTTCTGAATTTTCACAAAGGTGCCTCTGAACTTGCCCTAACCTTGCAAGTGAACCAGCATAATATTTCTGGTACTTAAAACACTGCAGCATTCTCAGCGGAACCTCCTCTGCACCTCTTCACACATGCTGCTTGCTCCTCTGGAAAGCCCGCAGCCAGGCCAGCTCTGCAGGCTTCTCTCTGGGTGTACTGGCTGCACCCACACCCCTGGTTGCATTCTTGGTACCTCAAGCATCCTTATTTGTTCCCAGACCGGTTTCAACCAGTCATACTAGTTGTCCTAATTTGATCAAATCAGCTAAATATTGGGTGAACTGATGATACAGCATAAAAAGGGCTGGAGCAATAGTGCAGCAGGTACAGCCTGGCATATTGTCAACACAGATTCGATCCTCGACATCCCGATATGGTTCTCTGAGCCTGCTAGGAGTGATTCCTGAGTGCTAAGCCAGGAGTAACCCCTGAACATTGCCAGATGTAACTCAAAACCAAAAATTTTTAAAAAGAAATGATCCCAGTTTCTATAAAAATGAAATTCCACCTTCAACAAAGCTTGGAACGGAGTGAGCACTAGAAATAATAGGTGACCTCTTCATGGAAAGGCAGAGAGAAAGCAAAACACAAAGTCTAAGTCTGTTCTCTAAGTACTTTAGTGATTGATAACTTGAAGTCTTAGGTAGGTCCATTTTAGAAAAGAAAAGAAGGGGCCGAAGAGATAGCATAGCGGTGTTTACCTTGCAAGCAGCCAATCCAGGACCTAAGGTGGTTGGTTCAAATCCCGGTGTCCCATATGGTCCCCCATGCCTGTCAGGAGTATTTCTGAGCAGATAGCCAGGAGTAACTCCTGAGCACTGCCAGGTATGCCCCAAAAACAAAAACAAAAACAAAAATAAAAAAAAAGGAAAGAAGAGAAAAACCTCAACCTAAAACCCAACTGTATTATGAACAATCTTTTTTTTTTTTTTTTTTGGTTTTTGGACCACACTCAGCGGTGCTCAGGGGTTACTCTTGGCTGTCCGCTCAGAAATAGCTCCCAGCAGGCACGGGGGACCATATGGGACACCGGGATTCGAACCAACCACCTTTGGTCCTGGATCGGCTGCTTGCAAGGCAAACACCACTGTGCTATCTCTCCGGGCCCTTATGAACAATCTTATAACCACAGTGTTTAAATAAAATAATTAATTTTAAATTTTCTACCCATTATAACTGCTACCGCTATTGCAATCAGCTTATGGTTCCTCCACCCCAACCCCAGCACCACCAGAAGAGACCAGCACAGAACAAAGAGTTAGTCCTGAGCACTGTATAATATGATCTAAAGTTAGAATGAGGAAAAAAAAAATGCCAGCTAGAAATCATAGAGCAGAAATTTTTTTTGTGGGTTTTTTTTTGGGGGGGGTCCACACCCGGCAGTGCTCAGGGGTTATTCCTGGCTCCAGGCTCAGAAATTGCTCCTGGAGGGGCCGGGCGGTGGCGCTAAAGGTAAGGTGCCTGCCTTGCCTGCGCTAGCCTTGGACGGACCGCGGTTCGATCCCCCGGTGTCCCATATGGTCCCCCAAGCCAGGAGCGACTTCTGAGCGCGTAGCCAGGAGTAACCCCTGAGCGTTACCGGGTGTGGCCCAAAAACAAAAACAAAACAAAAAACAGAAATTGCTCCTGGCAGGCACGGGGGACCATATGGGACGCCGGGATTTGAACCAATGACCTCCTGCATCAAAGGCAAATGCCTTACCTTCATGCTATCTCTCTGGCCCCAGAGCAGAATTTTCAGTGTGATTGGTATAGTCTAATACTATAAGTTATACAGTATTACAGTTATACACTATAAACAAAATATACAAGTACACATATATCAATATGTGAAGGAAAAAAGGACTTTGCAAGGGTCTGGACTCAAGTTATGGTGCCTATGTCCAGTATGTGCAAGGACCTGAATTCAAATGTTGACATCACTGTGTGATCTCTATTAAAATAAACATTGGGGGCCCGGAGAGATAGCACAGCGGCATTTGCCCTCCAAGCAGCCAATCCAGGACCAAAGGTGGTTGGTTCGAATCCCGGTGTCCCATGTGGTCCTCTATGCCTGCCAGGAGCTATTTCTGAGCAGACAGCCAGGAGTAACCCCTGAGCACCGCCGGGTGTGGCCCAAAAACAAAAACAAAAAACAAAAAACAAACAAAAAAAAACATTGGGGCCGAAGAGATAGCATGGAGGTAAGGCATTTGCCTTGCATGCAGAAGGTCATTGGTTCAAACCCCAGCATCCCAGATGGTCTCCGGAGCCTGCCAGGGTCGATTTCTGAGCGTAGAACCAGGAGTAACCCCTGAGCGCTGCCAGGTGTGACCCAAAAACCAAAATCCAAAAATAAAATAAACATTGGCCCACTATCAAAATTCATATTTTCTCTTTAAATAAAAATTTGATTAATAAATCTGTGTGATTTTTCTTTTTTTTGGTTTATGGTTTTTGGGTCACACCTAGCAGCACTCAGGGGTTACTCCTGGCTCCATGCTCAAAAATCACTCCTGGCAGGCTCAGGGAACCATATGGGATGCCGGGATTTGAACCAATGACCTTCTGCATGTAAGGCAAATGCCTTATCTCCATGCTATCTTTCCAGCCTCCTGTATGATCTTTTTTTTTCTTTTTTTTTCTTTTTTTTTTTTTTTTTTGGTTTTTGGGTTACACCCGGCATTGCTCAGGGGTTACTCCTGGCTGTCTGCTCAGAAATAGCTCCTGGCAGGCACGGGGGACCATATGGGACACCGGAATTCGAACCAACCACCTTTGGTCCTGGATCAGCCGTTTGCAAGGCAAACGCCGCTGTGCTATCTCTCCGGGCCCTTTTTCTTTTTTTTTTTAAACCCTCCCTCTCTCCTTCTCTCCCTCTCTCCCTCCCTCCCTCTCTCCCTTCCCCTGTGTGATCTTTTAATCAATTTTTTTCCAATTAAGTAGCAGCTAACAAATCCATCCACTTAATGACATATAAAGCATCTCTAGAATTTAACTTAGTGCCTACGAGTTTATGTGTGTGTATAGTAGCTCTTCTCCTGTGCTGATGCTATCCCTTGCAACTTGAAGTGTCCTGTAGAGAACTTCCTTGGTGGTAGTTGGCATCGAAGCAATAATGTATGGTGGGAGAAAAACATCCTCAGAAACAAGATCCAGTCATTTGTTTACTGATTCAAAACATTCCAGAACTGCTCTTTTGAATCCAACATGACTTTCTGGAACACACTTTACTACAGGACACGCATTCCGTATAACTACCACAAATCAATATTTGGCACCTCTGCTGGGAATTTTGCAAAACTTGCCTTATAAATTCAAGCTGACTCCAAGACAACTGGATAGAACCAACACTGACCTTTTCTTAGGAAAGAAGATTTACAGTGAGGTTAATTATTCATAAGGGAGGAAGGAAGATGACTGGAAGAGAGTTTTATGTCATCATTTCCCAACCACAGGAACTCAAAGCATCGGCTGTACTGGGGAGAAACTCAGAAGCCAGCGGCTCACCTTTTCCTCATAGCAGAAATGTTTCCTTCCCATCAATGATCTCCTGTTCTGTTTTAGAACAACAGTGAGAAGTTCCCATGCTAGAAAGGAGAATGCTTCATGATCAGAAAGTCCAATTTTGGAGCGAGTTTCTCTTTTGTATTTTCATTTAAAGATATTTTGTTGAAATAAGATTTTACTGTAGTATTACATAATTTTACGTATGCATCAATGTGAATATGAATAGCAATAAAGAATAATTACATTTTAATGAGCTGGCCCGATATCATAGCATGGAGGACATTTGCCTAGTGTGTGGCTGACCTGGGTTCAACTCCCGGCATCCCATATAGTCCCTGAGCCTTCCAGGAGTAATTTTATTTATTTATTTATTTATTTATTTATTTATTTATTTATTTATTTGGTTTTTGGGTCACACCCAGCAGCGCTCAGGGGCTACTCCTGGCTCTATCCTCAGAAATCGCCCTGGCAGGCTCGGGGGACCATATGGGATGCCGGGATTTAAACCACCGTCCTTTTGCATGCGAAGCAAAGCCTTACCTCCATGCTATCTCTCTGGCCCTTTCAGGAGAAATTTCTGAGCACAGATCCAGGAGTAACTCCTGATAGCCATCAGCTGTGGCTTCTCACAGAAAAGAATAAATACAGTAAAAAAGTTTTAGAATTGGGCCCGGAGAGATAGCACAGCGGCGTTTGCCTTGCAAGCAGCTGATCCAGGATCAAAGGTGGTTGGTTCGAATCCCGGTGTCCCTCATGGTCTCCCATGCCTGCTAGGAGCTATTTCTGAGCAGACAGCAGACAGCCAGGAGTAACCCCTGAGCACCGCAGGGTGTGGCCCAAAAACCAAAAAAAAAAGTTTTAGAATAAAAATTCTAGCAGTAGAAATCTTTTTGTCCCTATTTTTATCTCAATAAAAGTAAACTAATATACAATAGCATTATATTATTGTTTTATACATTTATACACACATAAAAGGTTTAGTAACAAGTTCTTTCTTTTCTTTTTCTTTTTTTTTTTTTTTTTTTTTGGTTTTTGGGCCACACCCAGCGGTGCTTGGGTTATTCCTGGCTGTCTGCTCAAAAATAGCTCCTGGCAGGCACGGGGGACCATATGGGACACCGGGATTTGAACCAACCACCTTTGGTCCTGAATCGGCTGCTTGTAAGGCAAACGCCGCTGTGCTATCTCTCCAGGCGGTTTAGTAACAAGTTATGGAGATAAAACTGACATAAACTGAAGTGTGGGATTCAGTATACTGTGAGCTTCAATATGTCATTTTATTGCTTTCATTTTTGGTCTATTAATTCTAAAATTTGGAATTTAAACATGTTGGTCCTTGAACATTTTTAAGATTCTGAGTATTATTTATTTGTGTATTTTTTGTTTTGTTTTGTTTTTTGTTTTTGTTTTTGGGCCACACCCAGTGACACTCAGGGGTTACTCCTGGCTATACACTCAGAAGTCGCTCCTGGCTTGGGGGACCATATGGGACACTGGGCGATCGAACCTCGGTCCGTCCTAGGCTAGCGCTGGCAAGGCAAACACCTTACCTCTAACACCACCACACTGGCCCCCATTTGTGTATTTTTGAAATAAATAATATATTTGAAATTAATAATATCTTTATTTAGGCAGCATGATTATGAACATGTTTGTAGTTGGGTTTTAGTTATAAAAAAGATGCTCTGTATTTTTTTGTTTGTTGGTCTGGTTTGGGGTCACACCCAGTAAATAGGATGAGGGCCTAGAACCTGGGTTTGCTGTGTGCAAAACAAATGCTCACCTGCTGTGCTATTGCTTCAGCACCCCTGGGTATGTTTCTCAAGGAGAGAGCAAAGTGTGCTTGTGTGTGTGTGTGCGCTCTCGAGCACACATGTTTGTGTATGTATGAACATACACACTAATTGGATTAGACTGTGGCTAAGTCATACACTATTCCGTATGAAAGGTCCCTGGCTTCTGAAGTTCCTACTTCTAATTTTTTTTTATTTTACTATGACGCAAATACACTTCACATTCAGTACGAACTGTACTTCCCATTTTAAGTTTTGACCTCTTCCCAGACTGTGGATGAGTAGGAGACACTCCTTAGTTTGCTGGGCACAATAGCTACCTTGGCTCCCTGACAACCACGTAATTAACTCACCAATATCTACTGGATGCCAAATTCTGTGCTTTGTGTCTTCACACACCATCACATCTACAAAACGCCCATCTGTGTCTGAGGTAGTCATCACTTCATTAAACGATAGGCCTGTGCAAGATGATTTCGTTCAATGATAAGCTACTGTAAGTACTCTGAGCTCTTTGAAGCAGGGCAACCTAATGTTAGCAGGTCAAATATATTAAATTCATTTTCAAATATATTAAATTTCATTTTAACTTGCAATGATCAGATGTAACTCTACCGAAAGATAAGAAAGAATAAGAAAAATGATTTGTTGGTTTAGCAATGAGCTATTGTAAGGCTTCTCTTCAAATGGAATGAGTTCACTTATTCCATAGATTTTTTTTTTCCTTTTGTTTGTTTTTGTTTTGGGGACATACCTGGCAGTGCTCAGGACTTAATCCTGACTTTTCACTCAAGGATCTCTCCTGGCAGGGTAGGGGAATTATATGGGAGTGCCAGGGATCAAAACTCAGGTCAGCTGTTTCCAAGTCAGGCACCCTCTCCATTGTATTGTCTTTCTGGCTCCAATTGGAGTGATTTTCCTCTTCTTTTAATAAGAAAGCATTTTTGTTTGTTTGTTTGTTTTTGTTTTGAAGCCACACCCGGCAGCGCTCAGAGGTTACTCCTGGCTCTCTGTTCATGAATCGCTCCTGGCAGGCACAGGGGACCATATGGGATGTCGGGATTCGAACCACCGTTTGTCCTGAGTCGGCCGCCTGCAGGGTAAATGCCCGACTGCTGTGCTATCTCTCGGGCCCTAAGAAAGCATTTTAAATGAACTTTGTCTTTTTGTGTGTGAAAACTATTGTATCTTGCAATGAAGTCATTAAGTCATTGTCTGAGGTTTAATAAGCTATTGGTTGCTAGTTGATTTTTCTGTTAATTGTTTTGTTTCTGAATATTTAGTAGCTTCTAATCCATGTTGACATTTTAAGTTGGATGTCCTTGTTGGGATGACAATACTGAAACGTTTTGAAGAATTTTTTTTTTTGTCCTGGAATTCTAATCTCTGTGGTTGATATTGTAGCTTTTGTGGGGCATGGTTTCAGCTGCCAGGACTTCCAGAAATACTAAAAGGCAGAGTGGCGTGGGGTGGAGGTGGGGTGGGATACCCACACTCAACAAATGACTTTTTGGGGCCGGCGAGATAGCACGGAGGTAAAGTGTTTGCCTTGCATTCAGGACTGTGGTTCGAATCCCGGCATCCCATATGGTCCCCTGAGCCTGCCAAGAGCAACCACTGAGCGCTTCTGGGTGTGACCCAAAACAAACAAACAAACAAACAAAACAAAGAAGTAATTTTACTACTGGCAAAACTTTTTATCTAATATAAAGTCAGGATAAGAGGCCCCTAAAATTTCTCCTAAATGCAAAGTCTTTAATAAACTTGATATTCTTCTAGCCTTGTCCAAGTTAGGAGAAACATACTTTGGTTCTTCTTCTTCTTTTTTTTTTTTTTTTTTTGTTGTTGTTGTTTTGGGCCACACCCGTTTGATGCTCAGGGGTTACTCCTAAGTGCTCAGAAATTGCCTTGGCTTGGGGGGACCATATGGGACGCCGGGGGATCGAACCGAGGTCCTTCCTTGGCTAGCACTTGCAAGGCAGACACCTTACCTTTAGTGCCACCTCATTGGCCCCTACTTTGTTTCTTCTAAGATACTTCATGTTCTATGGCTACCAGATCTTTTTCACTATTTTAGTAATTCTCCCTAGAAGCGTGTTAATGCAGTAAATAGCCATAAGATTGTATATCCAAAATTAAAATTGGTCATTAGGAAATCTGATGCTGAAATAAGTCATCCAGAAATAGCCTCTTTTTGCTGACTCTGATATTGTCAGTAAGAATCAATTTGAAATGCATTGTTTCTAAAGAGCCAGAGAAAACTATTTCTTGAGATCTTGACTAATCACTAGTATATCAACTCATTGATCAACATTTTGCATGAATAATCCCTTATTTATACATCCAGAAAAACTAAAAAATGATTACTTTTGTGATGGATTTGGTGGTAAATCTGACATGAGCCTCTAGAAATGGTTTGATTATCTATTTATCAGTATAGTCTGAATAATCATATGTTTCAATGCTGAATTATTCCAATGCTTGAGTTGGAGGTGCCTTAAATTATTTATTCTAATTCCAAATATCTGAACTCAAAAACATAGCTGGCCCACAAATTTTCGTTTAGAAAGAAGGAACCTGGTGCCGGAGAGATAGCATGGAGGTAAAGCATTTATCTTTCATGCAGAAGGATGGTGGTTCGAATCCCGGCATCCCATATGGTCCCCTGTGTCTGCCAGGGGCAATTTCTGAGCATAGAGTCTGGAGTAACCCCTGAGCACTGTCAGGTGTGACCCAAAAACCAAAAAAAAAAAAAAAAGAAAAGAAAAGAAAAGAAAAGAAAAGAAAAGAAACAAGGAACCTGTTTGGTTTGAAGAATTAGAAAATGATTGTGGGTATCCGTGTACTTTCAAGGAAAAGAAAAAATTAGTCTTTTCTTTAGTTTGCAGAAGCAAACGGCTTCAGACTAAAGCACATATGAATTAAAAAAAATGAGATCTGGGATACAACAACTCTATGTTTCAGTGCTATCTTGTTCTCCCAAGCAGCCATGAAAATCTTTCACACCCATCTCCTCCCTAACCTCAAATACATTCAATGAGAAACAACTACGATAAACCAAATACCTTCTAAACAAAGAAAGAAAAAATGAAACATGGGAAAAAATATCAAACACCAGGGCCAGAGAGATAGCACAGTGGTAGGGCATTTGCCTTGCATGCAGCCGATCCAGGACAGATGGTGGTTTGAATTCCGGCATCCCATATGGTCCCTGCCAGGAGTGATTTCTGAGCTCATAGCCAGGAGTAACCCCTGAACACTGTGTTTGCTGTGACCCAAAAACCAAAAAAAAAAAAAAAAAATCAAGCACCATCATTCCAAGGGTGCTAAGATAATGTGTTTGACACAATAGGCTACTGTGTGCTGTGATAATAAATTAACCTCAAGCTCTTGCTGGCATGGCACAAATAGGACAGTCTTCTCTCTTCCACTGTCCTCCAGTACAGATAGGGAGGTCTCTAAGATGCACATAGACTAAAGGACTCAATATATGTGGAGCCTCCCATCATCATGTTGAACCTTGTTGTAACAAGTTGAACTAGGGCATGGAAAATTCAAGCCCACCCATTCCCAGATTTAGGCCAGAGAGTCATTTCTCTCTTCTGCCATTGCTATGACGTGATATAAACAAGTCCAGATAACTATAACCACAGTACACAAACGTGCATGTTTAGGAGTAGGTAATGTGAAAAGGTGTTTTTAAAGGTAGTGGTTTTTGTCTTATGTTTTGGTTTTTGGGCCACACCCAGTGAAGCTCAGAGGTTACTCCTGGCTATGTGCTAAGAAATTGCTCCTGGCTTGGGGGGCCACCTGGGATGCCGGGGATTGAACTGAGGTCTGTCCTGGGTCAGCTGCATGCAAGGCAAACCACCCTACTGCTGTGCAACCACTCTGGTCCTTAAATGTAGTTTTATAATGTTAAGTGATTCCATGAAAATGTTAAAACAAACAAAAGCTTATATAAATAAGCAAAAATGTTAAAACAAACAAAGAATATGTAACAGACAAATCTCAACCAAAAGAAAACTGATTGGTTGCATTTTACTTAAAATAAAAAGATAGTGCTGAAGAGATAGCATGGAGGTAGGACATTTGTCTTGCATGCAGAAGGATGATGGTTCAAATCCCGGGATCCCATATGGTCCCTGAACCTGCCAGGAGTGATTTCTGAGTGCAGAGCTAGAAGTAACCCCTGAGCGCTGTTAGGTGTGACCCAAAAACCAAAAAATAATAATAATAATAATAAGACTTTGGGGTCGGATAGGTAGTACCACGGTAGGGCATTTGCCTTGCACTCAGCCAACCCAGGACCAAAGGTGGTTCAATTCCCGGCATCCCATATGGTCCCCTGACCCTGCCAGAGGCAATTTCTGAGCACAGAGCCAGTAGTAACCCCTGAGTATCACAGGGTGTGTTCCCAAAACAAAACAAACAAACAAAAAATAGAAGTTACTAGTTTGGGCGCCGGAGAGAGGGCATGGAGGTAAGGCATTTGCCTTGCATGCAGAGGGTCGGTAGTTCGAGTCCCAGCATCCCATGTGGTCCCCTGAGCCTGCCAGGAGCGGTTTCTGAGCATAAAGCCAGGAGTGATCCCTGAGCGCTGCCAGATGTGACCTAAAAACTAAAAAAAAAAAAAAAAAAGAAGTTACTAGTTTGATCTCTAGCACCTTATCTTCCCAAGTTGCTAGATGTAGTCCTGAAAAAAGACCTAAAGACCTTTGGGTCTCCTAAACACTGCCTTGGAGGCCCAAAAATAAAGACTAAAAATTATTAAATATATTTCACAATTTTTTTGTTTGTTTTTGGGTCACACCTGGCAGTGCTCAGAGGTTATTCCTGGCTCTGCACTCAGAAATCACTCCTGGCAGGCTCGGGGAACTATAGGGGATGCCAGGAATCAAACCATCATCCTTGTGCATGCAAGGCAAATGCCCTACCTTCATGCTATCTCTCCTGCTCTCCTGTTTTAGCTTTTTATTTGTTGTGGGACACCAGGTCCAACAAGGGGAACCAAGGCTTTAGGAACAAACAATGCTGGGTGTCTTTCAGGGCCAAGGATCAAACCCAGAGCCTCATGCATGCAGGCATGTGATTGTCTACTAGAGCAGAGTTTCCCAAATTAATCTGATTCACTGCCGCCTTTTCTAAGATCTCAGCACTCTACTGGAAATCTACTTTAAGTATATTGTCCATTGTACTTGAGCAATATCCCTAGTCCCACAAATGTTTTCTGAAAAGTCTTATTAATCAAGAAGATTGAAAAAACATTCCAGGGGCCGGAGAGATAGCATGAAGGTAAGGCATTTGCCTTGCAAGCAGAAGGTCAGTGGTTCGAAACCCGGCATCCCATATGGTCCCCCGAGCCTGACAGGAGCGATTTCTGAGCTTGGAGCCAGCAGGGACCCCTGAGCGCTGCCAGGTGTGACCCCCCCCCCAAAAAAAAAGAAAACACTGCAGGCACTGGAGAGATAGTATAGCGGATAGGGTACTTGCCTTGCATTCAGCTAATCTGGGTTCAACCCCTAGCACTCTATATAGCCTCCTGTGCCCCATTAGTAGTGGTCCCTAGCTCAGAGCCAGGAGTAGGCCCTAAATATTGCTGAATGCGACTCCAAAGCAAAACAAAGCAATAAAAATCTAAACTTAAATGCACCTAGTACAAAACCATCAACCGTCTAAAGTACTGTAATATCCGTTAAGGAAGAGAGACAATATGTCTTAGAACACTTGAAATATTATTGTGGCTTTTTAAAAAGGTTAACTTTTTTTTCTTTCTGGGCCACACCTGGCTGTAGTCAAGCCTTACTCCTAGCTCTATGCTCATGGATCACTTCTTGCAGTGCTCAAGGTACCTAATGGGGTGCTAGGGATTGAACTGGAGTTGGCCATCTGTAAGCAAGTGCTCTGCCCATTGTACTTTCTATCCAACCCCAATTGTGGCTTTAAAACAACAAAAACTAAATTGTTTCTGTACATAAAATATAGGGACATAACTAAGGTGTCTTGGCAAATTTCATAATATTAGTATCAAACAATAGTCTCTTAACCTTAATGTCCTTAAGATAACAATAATAAAATAAAGAGCTAGTGTGATATTAGAATGGGCAGGGTCCCTTCCTTATATTCGATCCCTGGCACCACATATATGATATTCGAATCATTCAAAAAGTGATCCCTAAGTACAGAGCCAGGAGTAAACCCTGAATGCTGCTAGTGTGGCACAAAAATAAACAAGTAACAAAATAAAATTTGAAACTATGAAAAATTTAAAAGAAAACCAGACATTTAAATAAAGCATGTGTGGAAGGAAAAATAACAAGGGAAAATTTAGGGTACTACACAGTAACTATTAATAAAACCATTAGATATTAGACCTTGATAGATGACCAAAGATATGCAGTTTGAACATGAATAAGGGCACTAATTACAATACTCTAAAACAAATGAAACCTATTTAAACCTGCACATTTAGGTGCTTGGGAACAAAGCAATAGGTGACCTTGAGAAAATGATAAGAAATCTTGACAGAGAGAGAGAGAGAGACAGACAGACAGACAGAAAGACAGAGACAGGTGGAGATAGAGACAGAGAGACAAACAGAAAGAGACAGAGAGAAATTCAAAGGTTTGTCCTGCCTTTCCTACATGAACTGTACCAGGGAGCAAGCAATGAACTCACCTATTAGAAACACTGGCATGAGCAGACGAGCTGAAACTTGCAAGGAAGCCTAAGGGTCCAATCATACCACACTCCCAAATGAGATAGTAAAAGGCCAGGCAGCTCTTGGAGTGATTTTTGGGAATGTTTTGCCTGCATTCACTGATTAGGGACTTTAAGAGAGTGTGTTCAAGCTGGGATCCAGAGGGACCTCAATGTCTACTCATCAACAAATCTGCAATGAACTTGAGAGCAGCAGCCCCTGCTTCATGGCTATGTCTCAGACTTTGGCCAGCTGTAGTTCAGTATCACAAGGGAAAGGGATTCTGCAAAACAGCAGCACAATCCATCATTGTTTCATGTTTGTTTGTTTTCTTTTCCCCATACCTGTTGGCACTCAGGGGTTACTCCTGGCTCTGCATTCAGAAATTACTGCTATCAGGGGGCTGGAGAAATAGCATAGAGGTCGGTGGTTCGAAACCTGGTATTCTATATGGTCCCCTCAGCCTTTCAGGAGCACTTTCTGAGCATAGAGCCAGGAGTAAACCCTGAGTGCTGCTGGATGTGACCCAAAAACCAAAAACAAATAAAAAAAAATTGCTCCTGACAGGCTTGGGGAACCATACAAGATGCTGGGGATCAAACCTGGGTTGGATGCATGCATAGCAAAAGCCCTACCTGCTGTGCAATCGCTCCAGCCTCTGTTCCATGTTTTTTAGCTTGACAGCTTCACACTCTTTAAACACAGCAAAATGATGCTTCCACTGCACAAAATGTAACTACCCCTCATACTCCTCATACACCTGAAAAGCTAACTCTCTCCCTCCCCTAAGGTTGCATAACTGAGATTCATCTTTAATTGGTGCCATTTAGTTATCTTGTAACTGGAGCTCACTACTCCTTTGATAAAACTTTAAATGCAAAGAATGCAAATAAATTAATGTCTTATATTGAGGAACAGTATGAAATGGTTCTCTTCAGAAGATGGCACTGTGGGGCTGGAGAGATAGCACAGCAGGTAGGACATTTGCCTGGCACATAGCCGACCTGTGTTTGCTATTCGCATCCCATGTGGTCCCTCAAGCCTGCCAGGAGTGATTTCTTTTTTTTTTTTTTTTTTTTTGGTTTTTGGGTCACACCCGGCAGTGCTCAGGGGTTATTCCTGGCTCCAGGCTCAGAAATTGCTCCTGGCAGGCACGGGGGACCATATGGGATGCCGGGATTCGAACCGATGACCTCCTGCATGAAAGGCAAACGCCTTACCTCCATGCTATCTCTCCGGCCCGCCAGGAGTGATTTCTGAGCGCAGAGCCAGGAGTAACCTCTGAACGCTGCTGGTTGTGGCCCCAAAAATCACAAAAATTTTTTTTTAAAAAACTTTAAAATAAGATGGCACTGTTTAATGCCCACAAATTCATCTGTAGGATCTTGCACACAACAGCCCTAACTGTATAGATACTCCAATGCCAGTGGGTCTTCTAGATCAAAGGACTCCAGGGCAGAGGAGGTGGTATATAGCTTGGCCTGTTAATTATAAAACATTTTCTTTTTTCTTTATTTGGGGGGGGGGGTCACACTCGGCCTGGGTCTCAATGCAAAATGGTAACCCAATGGAGGTATGTCTTTGGTGCACGAGGGCTTGACGAAGAAAGATTTCTTCACCTTGGAAGAGGTGTCTTGACTATGCCTCATGTCAGAGGAGGCAGTCAGTCAGATAAAAGTCACCTAAACTTTTGTTAAATATATTCCTCACCTTTGCCTATTTGTTACTTTTTGCTCATCAGGTCTTTTCCCTGGGCTATTATCACCATCATAGACCATTATGATACAGTATGGGACAATGAGGCAATCAAGGCCTTTTCAGACTAGACTGTAAGAGGACTTTAGAGTTGATAAAGGCAGGAGGTGGGCAGGCAAGTATATACTTCTTGAAAGCAATCTGGGTATGAAAGATCCTAAGAAAAGAATATCATCTAGATTAAGAGTTTGTGTACTAAGATATTAAGTATTAAATCAACTCTTGCCAATAAAGAACTTCATTTGGAATAACATATGTACTTAGAATCACAGCCAGATAAGTTTACCATAGTTCAGAGTCATTCTTCAAAAGAGCATTCTATTCTATTTTTGTTTTTGTTTTTTTCTTTAGCCACACCCAATAGCACCCTGGGATTATTCCTGGATCTGTACTCAGAAATTACTCCTGACTGGCTCTGGGGACCATATAAAATGCTGGGGGTCAAACCCAGGTTTAAAAGGCAAACATCCTACCTGCTGTGCTATCACTTCAGCCTCCAGAATATTTTATTTTTTAATCATATATTCTCATTCTATAATTTGGGGAAAATGTAGAGATCCAATCTTTGGTTCAATATGTGACTTCAGCTTTGCCTTTCAGAATTGTGTTGTGACACCCTTCAGTTCACTATGAGTTGGACTGAAGGCAAACTCTACCTCCTTCCTGAAATGAATTCTTAAGTTTACTCTAACTGGCACATCAGTTACTAGGAAAATATTGCTAATTGAGTCAATATAGAGCAACAACCCAGGCATGATGATTTCTCCTCCCTCTGATAAGTAATCACAGTTGCCTAAGGGACAGGATAGGTGGCTGATTCACTGTATTTAGTGTATTCACTATATTTTTGGCAATAGCACAGAAGTCTTCCACAAGGATCTATATCTCCCTTTTATCTATCATCTATCTATCTATCTATCTATCTATCTATCTATCTATCTATCTATCTATCTATCTATCTATCTATCTATCTATCTATCTATCTGTCTGTCTGTCTACCTATCTATATACCTATCTATCTATCTATCTATCTATCTATCTATCTATCTATCTATCTATCTATCTATCTATCTATCTATTGTTTTGGGGCCACAACCGGCAGTGTTCAGAAATCACTTCCAGCAGACTCAGGGGACCAGATGAGATGCTGGAAATCAAACCCAGGTTGGCCATGTGCAAGGCAAGCGCCCTACACACTGTACTATTGCTCCAGTCCCTCTTCTATTTTTTTTTCTTTTGTTTTGGTTTTGGGCCACACCCAGTGACGCTCAGGGTTTACTCCTGGCTATGCGCTCAGAAATTGCTCCTGGCTCGGGGGACCATATAGAATGCTGGGGGGTTGAACCAAAGTCCATCCTCAGTCAGCTGCGTGCAAGGCAAATGCCTTACCACTGGGACACCATTCTGGCCCCCACCCCTCTTAATTAAAGAATACTCTTTTCTTGATCTGGACCTCATAAAGTTCGGTAATTTATTCAGAGATCTAGGTACAGCTGTTCTAGGATTCAAGTCAGAATTCTCAAACCTAGATCTAGGTCCTAGGATATTTGTGGGTGTGTCCAAGTCACATGAGATTTCAATTTTTACTGTAGGAAGATGACAAGACAGTGGTCAGTAACAAAGATCAAGTGATTTTGGTTATCACTGTAGCTCTTGAGGTCCATTATGACAGTCATGTTTCCCAGTCACTGCTCATAAGATATTAAAAAGTGTCACTTGGTGCCTGCCACTCCAATACACTACCATCCTCAGTGAATTCAGGGCATTTGGGTTAATGGTATCATTAAGAGCTGACAGAGAAAGGAAACCATAGAACTCTACAAGATCATAGTGTTTGCTTCAACACTGCATTTCTTAAGCCACAATAAAGGGAGTTTCTTCTGAACCTCCTTCCTAGGTCATTAAGGGATTGTTGAGCAGTTCTTACATCATGTAAGATCAACTGATCAACTCCCAATCTTTTGGATCTCTTCCATTTTTTGCAGCCTGAAAACGGGTGATTTTCAGGTGCTACTCATTAGGAAAAAAGAGTTCCCTAGTTTGTGTGTATGACTGGAACTGAGTAATGAGACATTGCTAAAAACAGAAATGAGTTATGAAGCCAAGATGAGAGATTTACTAGTGATTATTGATGAGCCATACTAAAACATTAAAAAATCATTTTTATTAAAGTACCAAGATTTACAATACTCTTAATCGCACTTTTCATGCATTCATTCCAATACCACACCCATTACCAAAAAGCCTGCTTCTCCCACCTGTGTCCCCAAAAACCCTTCTCTAAAGTCAGAGAGAGAGAGATAGACACAGAATAGTATCACTCATCTATGGGTTGACATTTTTGTTTGTTTTGTTTGTTTTGTTTTTGGGCCACACCCGGCGTTGCTCAGGGGTTACTCCTGGCTGTCTGCTCAGAAATAGCTCCTGGCAGGCACGGGGGACCATATGGGACACCGGGATTCGAACCAACCACCTTTGGTCCTGGATCGGCTGCTTGCAAGGCAAACACCGCTGTGCTATCTCTCCGGGCCCTAAAAGACATTTTTGTAATAATTCTCAGAGACAATAGAGATGAGGGCTGGAAGGTTCAGCTCACTACATGAAGCTCACCACAAAAAGTGATGAGTGCAGTTAGAGAAATAAGTACACTGACAACTAACATAACAATGTGAATGAATGAGAGAAGTAGAAAGCCTGTCTCAAATACAGGCAGGGTGGGGGGTAGGGATGTGGGAGATTTGGGGCATTGGTGATGGAAATATCGCACTGGTGAAGGGGGTTTTTCTTTATATGAGTGAAACCCAACTACAATCATGTTTTTAATCAAATTATATAAATAAAGACATTAATAAAGAAAAAACTGGATCCTATAATCTTTCTTCTTTTTCATTCTTTCTTTCCTCCTTTTCTTTTCTCCCTCCCTCCCTGCCTCCCTCACCTCCTTTCTTTCTTCCCTTCCCCCGCCCTCCCTTCCCCCTGCCTCCCCTCTGCCCTCCCTCCCCCCTCCCTCCCTCACCTCCTTCCTTTCTTCCCTTCCCCCTCCCTCCCCACTGTCCTCCCTCCCTCCCCACCCCTTCCCTCCCTCCTTCCCTCCCTCCCTTCCTTCCTTCCTTCCTTCCTTCCTTCCTTCCTTCCTTCCTTCCTTCCTTCCTTCCTTCCTTCCTTCCTTCCTTCCTTCCTTCCTTCCTTCCTTCCTTCCTTCCTTCCTTCCTTCCTTTGCATACCTGCCAGTGCTCAGAGATCACTCCTGACTGGACTTGGGAGACCAACCATATGTGGTGTTACAGATCAAATCTGTTTTGGTCACATGCAAGGCTATAAGGCATGTGCTCTACTCTTTAAACTACTTCTTTAGCCCCCTTTTTCTTTTTGTTCCACATATAGAAGAGTTATTTTTGTTGTTTTGTTTTTGTGGAGGTAGTAATATACACATAATACAGATAAATAAAATTGACTCTAGATTCCAAAGATTATAAATCAATAATAAGTTCATAAAGCAATTTTTTTGAAAACTGTGTATTTTTACAGGTATATACATTAAAATTTAGTATTATGAATAATTCTTTGCTAATACATTCATCATTTTACATGAAATAGATAAATACTAAAAATTTAAAATTTAGCAAGAGTAGAGGGAATGAAAAAAATTTGGAGGGTATTTGGGCCATCCCTTGAGGTGCTCAGGATTTACTTCTGGCCTTAAGCTCAGGGTTCTCTCTGGCAATGCTAACGGACTATTTGGGATGCCGAGGGATGAACCTGTGTTGGCTGCATGCTTTGCTGGCAAGCATTATGTCTGATGTACTATATCTCCAACATAGACTTTAGAAAAATTTAAGGGGGGGGCTGGAGAGATAGCATGGAGGGTAAGGAGTTTGCCTTTCATGCAGAAGGTCATCGGTTCGAATCCCGGCGTCCCATATGGTCCCCCAAGCCTGCCAGGAGCGATTTCTGAGCGTAGAGCCAGGAGTAACCCCTGAGCGGTGCCGGGTGTGACCCAAAAACCAAAAAAAAAAAAAAAAAAAAAAGAAAAATTTAAGGGGAAAATCTTCCTAGGCTTATAAAAAAATAACAGTGTGTTTTATTCTAAGAAGGGAATATTGGTTTTATGTTAGAAAATATCATGTTTAACTACTACTTACATATCTGTACTAATCCGTAAATGATTATAATATTTCTGGATGATAAAAACACCTGACCAGACATAGGGCAATGTTATAGAAATGTTAGTTTGGGGGCCGGAGAGATAGCATGGAGGTAGGGTGTTTGCCTTTCATGCAGGAGGTCATCAGTTCGAATCCCGGTGCCCCATATGGTCCCCTGTGCCTGCCAGGAGCAATTTCTGAGCCTGGAGCCAGGACTAACCCCTGAGCACTGCCGGGTGTGACCCAAAAACCACACACACACACAAAAAAAATAAAAATAAAAATAAATAAAAGAAATGTTAGTTTATTATAGAAAACATCTAAAATCTCGTGTTGAATTAATTAATTAACGATGGGGCTGGATGGCGATGGATGGAGGCCTTTGTGCTTAGGCCCCAGCCACGTGGCTTCATCCCCCATCCAGCTGGCGAGTTCCAGGCCCAGGTAATCGGCGTAATCAAGACTCACTCACAGGCAGGCTTCAGGAAGCATTAACTTTATTCATACCCTATTCACCACATGTGTGTGGCCTATCTCATAACCTTTTAAGCACTAGTTATTCTTGGCCCTGCATCTAAACTCCTTTCAGCCATCTTCCTCAGAGCGCCCAGCAGCGCAGAAAGGGCCAAGAGCCAAAAGGGCCGAATCCCCTTGGTTCCGCCTTATCTAACATTTCCCAGACCCCTCCCAGGAATGGGAGGGGCTCGCAGGTAAAGTTACACCTATTATCCGGTTCCCAAGACCCCTCCCAGAAAAGGGTGGGTCTAGGGTCTTAAATAGGTACACCCACATTTCCTCCTTTTCTTAATATTATTATGCACCAACGTAATAGAGTGAAAATTAATATACCAGCCCTTTTCAAAAACATATTTTTGCAAAATATACTTTACACCTGTAACCTAAAATTCTATTAATGCTTTTTTACCAAGCACTATTCCGGAACTTTTATGTTCCTATACTTTTAAACTATATTGGGGGAACTTCATTGTTCCTATACCTTTCCTATACACAAGTACTCCAGCATACATGCATAACATACATTTTAAAAACAGGCTAAGTACATTAAAATACACAGTAAAACATTTTGCAATAGAAAATATTAACTTTGAAAGACAACAAAACACATTTAAATCATAAAGAAAATGACTAAGACAAAGATGCAGGTGGTTAGAAATTAGATGTTAAACTGTATTACCTTCCTTTTATTTTTATTTTTTTAACCACTAACTAACTAAAAGTTATTCCATCACCAACTATGAGTAAACTATAAATTACCTGCTAAGTTCCTACACCTACTATCATAGTTTAAATGATTAATTTGTTTCACGCTGATCTCACCACGTTGATTTCACCATGTGGCTTTTGTAAATTTTTAGAGTTTAGATGCTGGTTTGTCCCACGCTGATCTCACCACGTGGCTTCTGTAAACTTTTAAAGTTCAGATGTTGGTTTGTCCCACGCTGATCTTACCACGTGGCTTCCTTCCGTAGTTCCAGGCTCCGCTGCCGGTTTGTGATCTGGAGCGTGGATTTCAGGTTTTTCGCTTTTCCGGGCAAAGCTGAGCCCAGCCGAGCCGAGCCGCTTTAGGAATAATTAGAAGCTTTTCGCCGCTTTTTTCCTCCGGGCGGCACTTTGGACGGTTTTTCTTGGCCACAGCTTTTTTGCAGAGGGCTTTTGGATGTCCAGAGTTGTAAAAGTCCAGTCCGAAGTTTTCAAAGTCGAAATCCAAATTTAAGCCGCAGGTCATTTTCAGAAAATCAGTCCACTTTAAATACAGTCTTTTTTCTCCTCCGTTTCCAATTTAAGCTTTTAATTAGTTTTCGTATAGGCCGAGGTTTTTGTTTTTTGTAACAAAGTCTCAGTTCTGGGCCTGGGCCTGGGCTGGAGGTGATGCAAGCTTTAACCTTTCTCCTTCCAGTTGCCCTTCTGCCCCTAGAAGGGGTTGCGGCCATCTTTGAACATGGCTTCACGTGGCCAAACACTTTGGGCTGACTGCATCTGAACAAAGCGAAAATCAAACAGAAGAGCAGAAATCTCACCATTTTCGCTGTTTCCTTGGGTCCAGGATTCAGGTCAAAGTTCGGAGCGCCATTTGTTGAATCTCGTAGCAAGCTCGGAACAAACAATTCTTCATTATTTAGTAGAGGACAACCATAAACACAGTGAGTGAGTGCCATACTCATTGCCAAGTGCTGAGAAGTTTGTCTTGTCTTTAAAAGTTTTCTTGAAAAACTGGTTTCAAGGTTATGAACTGCCTAAAGCTCTATATTGTTCTTCGAAATCTGAATGATAGCTGAATAGAACAGTCTGGGAATAATACTTAGAGGAGTTTGATTGTGGAGAAAGGGAAGTGGTAAATCAAAGCTGGATAGAGGATAATCTGTAAACACACAAATAGTTTGGGGAACAGGCTGGTATTTAAGATAAATGAGAGCAGGATGTCAAAATTATTTTGGGCTTTACTAAATTGATGGATGGTTGATAATGCAACGGCATTAGTGAGAAAGATGGGGAAGCCACAGAAAGCACACGGAAGTCAACAATTTGATGGCTAGCTAGGAAAATGTCGCATGAGTACTGGAAAATTCTAAAAATATATCACTGCCATTGGGGACTTATGAAAAGCAAATCATCTATCTGCTTTCCCAGAAGTCCCTCTCTGTGTTCCCATTTTGGGGGGCACAACAAAGTCTCTTGGGTGATTGAGAGGGTCGAAATAAAGTGACATTTATTTGGTAGTTGACACTGATTGTCACCTATCTTCAGTCTCACCTACTGGTGTATAGCAGCAGCTAAGCTTCCGCTGGCCCATCTTTGCCAAGTCCTCCTTCAACTTCTGAAACTCTGCACCTATACAATGAGTTCCTGACAAAAGGCTCCAGCTTGTGTAGGACATGCAGACCATAGGTCAGGAGCAAAGCAAACTGACAGTAGTTTCAGTTCATTTTCACCAGATCTAGCTCATGCTTTTAAGTTCTAACTTATTTCACCCACTTTGCTTCTATTCGTTCTTCCCAACCAACTGCCACATATACATGTTTTAGTATCTTAGTCAGCATGTGGAGAACCAATCACTATATATAGTATATCTGTGTAATGACACCCCACACACGTAATTCTGCCTTTCTGCCCGTTGATTGATGTAATTAAGGAAATATATAAAGTAGGGCAGTGATTCTCAACATTTCAAAATCATCCTCATTTGTATTCTCAAATGTTCATGTTTTCCCCCATTTCTTGTTTTCTTCATCACTTTTTTTTTTTTTTTAAGTTTCATCTGGCTATCCTCAGGAACTAGTCCCTGAAGGGTGCTTGAGGAACTGGGGATTGAACCTGGGACTCCTACTTGCAAAGCCTGTGATTCAGCCCTTGGAGCTATCTCCCCAGGTCTTCATCATTCTTTTAGACAATAAACATTAACTATTTAGATTCCTCTTCTAGTTTGAAAGTCATAAGAGATCATAATCTATTCCCTAAAATACAAAGCAAAAAAAAAATCTTTATAATTATATATATGTATACATACACATATAAATATACATATACATACATATATATATAAATAAAAAGATTAGAATTTAAAAAATGTCAGTATAGGGTTAAGGTACTTGCATGTGGTCAACCCAAGCATTGCATAAGGATCCCTGAGCACTGCTTAAAATTAATCCCTGAGGGGCTGGAGAGATAGCCTGGAGGTAGGGTGTTTGCCTTGCATGCAGAAGAAAGGTGGGTCAGATCTCGGCATCCCATATCGTCCCCTGAGCTTGCCAGGAGAAATTTCTGAGTGTAGAGTCAGGAGTGGCCCCTGAGCGCTGCCTGGTGTGACCCAAAAACCAAAAAAAAAAAAAAAATAAAAAAAAGAGTAATCTCTGAGCACAGAGTTAAAAGTAAGCCCTGAGTACTGCCTGGTGTGGCCTAAAAACAAAAACAAAAATTAGAGATTAGTACACAAAGAACGCTTTTGTATTAAGTGAACTAAATTTCAGAAAAAAGTGAAAGGAAAAGACTCCTGGTGGTTTGCAACCTAGGCTGAAGAGTAAAGGAAAGAAATTTGTCATAGGTCATTTTAGGGAGAAACCTGTGTCAACAAATTTTAATGTACATGTGGGCTGAAGAGATAGGGGAGAATTCAGAGATGACCCTGAGTATAATGTAAAACAAGTCTTCCTCCTAATTCTTTCTCACAGATACACTAACTCAGGGGCAGGACTACAGGAACATTGGCAACGAAGTACTAAGAGAACCTCTAATTCATGGCCTTTCAAGCTAAGCCTTAGTCAGTGGCCAAACACCTGCCTTACACAAATGAAGCTACAGGTTTGATTGCCAGTATCACCCACATGTACTGAATGTATACTGAAAACACTGCTATTTAGGATTCCCTATATTTCAACAAAGTGTCTAAGTACCACAATCAAGTCTGCAAGCATCGGGGCCGGGCGGTGGCGCTGGAGGTAAGGTGCCTGCCTTGCCTGCGCTAGCCTAGGACGGACCGCGGTTCGATCCCCCGGCGTCCCATATGGTCCCCCAAGAAGCCAGGAGCAACTTCTGAGCGCATAGCCAGGAGTAACCCCTGAGCGTCACAGGGTGTGGCCCAAAAACAAAAACAAAAACAAAAACAAAAACAAAAAAAAGTCTGCAAGCATCACAAGTAAGTGTGGGTTGCTTCTTTAGTCATCACAATAACATTAATAACTCTTTCTATGTATACTATTAGTATGTTAATTATATACATATATACATATATTTTAGACCTTATTTTTCTATTTTAGTTTTGGGTCATACCACTTGTACTCAGTGACTACAACTGGCTCTGTGTTGACCCTGGGAATGGAAAATGGGCTTCCATCATGCAAAGTATGCTCTGCATGCAAAGATAGTCCATTGAACCATCTCACTGGTCCTTGATTATATTTTATTTGCTCTGATTTTTTTTGCCATCTTTGGCAATGCTCAAGGATTATTCCTGCCTTTACATTCAGGGTCACTGCTGCAGGGGTTCAGGAAACTATGTGGTTCTGGGCATTGAACCATGGTTGGTAATATGCAAGATAAATGCCTTATACAATATTTTTAACCTCATACTATTATTATTTAAATGTAGAGGAAACCTTATACCCTAATATGGGAAGTGGGGTTGGAGGTTTGGGGAAGGTGGGTCTGGAAGCAATGTCGACACAGGAAATAATCCATACCAGGTTAGGGTAAAAAACAGGCTCAGGAACTTCCACCACAAGCTAACAACAAGGAGGCAAAAGGCACTGGCAGGCAGACAGGCAAGCTGTGGAACCCAAACCTTGTAAGTCTCTCTGATCCAAGGTCTTTATTGAGAAGAATAGGATCACCCCTATGGGTGGAGAACAGGTAGGGGTAAGGAGGGGGCCAATCCAGAGTCTGTCTACCCCTTCACCCCCTGCCCCAGGTGGGACAAACATATGTAAATAATTATCCTAATAGGTTACTCCAATACCTAAATATTTACAAAATGATAAGAGTACCAAGAGAATATTCTAGGCATTCAGTTAAAAACAACTGAGAGGCCAGAGAGATAGCATGGAGGTAGGGTGTTTGCCTTGCATGCAGAAGGACAGTGCTTTGAATTCAGGCATCCCATATGGTCTCCCGAGCCTGCCAGGAGTGATTTCTGAGCATAGATCCAGGAGTAACCCCTGAGCTCTGCTGGGTGAGACCCAAAAACCAAACCAAACTAAACCAAAACAAAACAAAAAACCAAAACCAACCAAACAAAAACATAACTGAAAGGGATGAGGACAGGAGAAAGATGAGAATCTTCTCTAAGGTTTGAAACTCAATAGATAAAACTCCTAAGAGCAGAAGCTCAGGATTAACTATAGGAAAAGTTCTGATCCTGCCCTCAAACTATTTACAACCCGTGATGAACTGACTGGAAACTAAACAATTTCCAATTTAGTTTCATTACAGATCTTATCACCTCATCATTAATTCTGCCACCAATATAAAAGAGTATGGCTGGCCCTATCCTGATGAAAATATAGTTAAATTCAATATCTAGTATCTTTTAGCATAAATGGTTCAAATCACAGGAAAAATATCCAAATATACAAAAAAGGCAAAAAAGATATAAGCCATGGTTGAGAATGAAAACCACCAACAGAAATGAACCAAGAAAGGGTTCAAATTAGAATTTTTCCAGAGCCTAAGCTATAGGTTGGATGTTTGCTTTGCATGTTGCCAACTCTATGCCCCAAGCACCACCAGGAGTAATCCCTAAACAGCGTCAGAAGTAGCACTTGTGCTGGGTATGACACAAAACCAAAAATCAAACAACAACAACAAAAGAATGATCCCAACATGAAAAGAATAAGAAATGACTAATAATAGAAAAGGTGGGAACTACGTGTGAAGACATTGGCAACCTCAGAAAAGTGATGGAGAGTAAAAATATGGACACGCTAAGATTAAAATAAATATAGTATCAGAAGTAAAGCATCAGAGGCCAGAGTGATATTATGGCAAGTAGGGCATTTGCTTTGCATGCAGCCAACCCAGGTTCAATCTCGGCATCCCATTGGTTTCCCTGAGCTCACCAGGAATAACTCTTCAGCCTAGCCAGGTGTGGCCCCAAACAAAACAAAAACAAACAAGAAGTAAAGCATTAAAAATAGGCTTAACAAATTCTTTTTTTTTTTTAACAAATTCTTCAGTAGAAAGTAAAATGAAAAAAAAAAAAGTGAAATAAAACCATACAAAGAATCCAACCTGAAAGAAAAGGAAATAGAAAAACATACTTGAGATCTATGGAGTAATGATATGTTGTCTGACATTTGTATCAACAGAGTAATAAATAGAGAGAAATGACAGAAAAAAACCCCAAAGATGATCATTTACTAAAACATAATGAAAGTTATCAATTTACAGGTCTAAAAATTATAGCCAATATCAAGAGGAATGATTGCAAACAAAACTACACATAGGCACATGCTGGTCAAAATTCTGAAAACCAAATTTAGCGCATAGCTCTTAAAAAACAACCAGCAAAATAGAAAGACATTGGCTAAAATGTAAACTACAAACACCTTTTTATAAAAAACAAAGGTGACATAGATAAAAAGATACCCTTAAGGCGCCAAATGGGAAAAAATGTCAAACTAAAAACTTTATATAAAAGAGGAAAAGTATCCTTCAGAGCTTATTATAAAATAAAGGCCCCCCACTTCTCTAAAAGTAAGCAGAGGCTTCCTCTCCAAAAAACGACTTTAAGAAATGCCACAAGAGGGGCCGTCCAGGTGGCGCTAGAGGTAAGATGTCTGCCTTGCAAGCTCTAGCCAAGGAAGGACTGCAGTTTGATCCCCTGGCGTCCTATATGGTCCCCTCAAGCCAGGGGCAATTATTGAGGGCTTAGCCAGAAGTAACCCCTGAGCATCAAACAGGTATGACCTGAAAAACCAAAAAAAAAAAAAAAAAAAAAAAAAGTTAAAAAAAAGAAATGCCACAAGAAGTTCTAGAGGTAAAGAGAATGAACCAGGACTATGAAAAGATATGTAAAAGCAGAAAAGGACAAATGTCTAGGCAAATTAAAAGAGGTCTATTTTTTTTAATAATTTCATGATATATACATACTTCTAATTTTTAAACTGTCCACTTATGGCAGGTTTTATGACATACAAATATAAGCAAGCATCATGAAGCATCATGAAAAATGGGAAAGAAATACATGGAATTAAGCTATTCGGTTTCTTAGGTATTCAAGATAGATTGTGATAATTAAAATGTAAAATGTAATTTCTAGAGCAACCACTACATTTAACATAATGAAGAAAAATTAGAAAGGCAATCTAGGAATTAAAATGGAAACTGGGGATAAAAACTTATATCTTCCAAATTTCAGAAAATAAAAATTAGAGGAAAAGAGGAATAGAGAAACAATGAAAAAATGAGAATGAATGAATAAAAAAACTTCCCTTATTCTGAAATTATTGAACATAGAATAGTTTCTAGAATTAGCTTTTGCTACAATTTGGTGATGTTTATAAATTAAATGTAAAACGACAAAGAAAACCAGAGCTATAAATAAGCTTATCCTGCATTTAAATCATTTTGACACAACTAAAACTATTTAAATCACAAATAATATCAAGCTGCTTCATATACTTCTCATGCTGTGGAAAGTTAAAACAAGAAGTGAAAATCTCCTGGAAACAACCAACATGTCCTTCAATAGACGAATGGCTAAAGAAACTATGGTACATATACACAAAGGAATATTATGCAGCCGTCATGAGAGATGAAGTCATGAAATTTTCCTATACATGGATGTATGTGGAATCTATCATACTGAGTGAAATAAATCAGAGGGAGAGGGATAGATGCAGAATACTCTCACTCATCTATGGGTTTTAAGAAAAATGAAAGACATTTTTGCAACAATCCTCAGAGACAAAGAGAGGAGGGCTGGAAGTTACAGCTCACTTCATGAAGCTCACCACAAAGAGTGGTGAGTGCAGTTAGAGAAATAACTGCACTGAGAACTATCATAACAATGTGAATGAATGCGGAAACTGGAAAGCCTGTCTAGAGTACAGGTGGGGGTGGGGTGGGGTGGAGGGAGATTTGGAACTTTGGTGGTGGGAATGTTGCACTGGTGAAGGAGGGGGTGTTCTTTACATGACTGAAATCTAATCACAATCATGTTTGTAATCAAGGTGTTTAAATAAAGATATTATTAAAAAAAAAAAGAAGTGAAAATCTCCATTCCAACACAACTTTACAGCATATTTTCCTGACCTGAAAACTACAATTCCAACAGTGGTTTTTAGATTTCTTTTTTTTTTTTTTTTTTTTTTGGTTTTTGGGCCACACGTGGCCTCGCTCAAGGGTTATTCCTGGCTAACTGCTGAGAAATAGCTCCTGGCAGGCATGGGGGACCATAAGGGACTCCAGAATTCAAACTAACCACCTTAGGTCCTGGGTTGGCTGCTTGCAAGGCAAATGCCGCTGTGCTATATCTCTGGCCCTGGTTTTTAAATTTCAATGCAAGTGAAAGTTTCCATATTTAAAATGCTCTTAACTGTGCCACTGAAGCACTTCTACTCAACCTTCAACTGGGCATGATTAATCTTCAATGCAATGATGTGTTGAAGAAATATCTAAAATTTATAGAATTTTAATAGAGTTGTATAAATGACTACATAGATGTATGCATTCATAGATTGATATATTTGACAGCCTCTAAGATAAAAGAATTATGGGAAATCTCATTACCCTGGAACACTATTTGCAATCACCTTTATTTTTGTGTCACACTCAGAGGTGTTGGTCTATCAGCCCAGGCCCTGCAAACAATTGCTGTTGTTATTGTTTACTTGTTTATGGGCCATACCTTATGGTGCTGGGATAGAGGGAGGTTGTACCGCAGTGCTTGGGGACCAAGTAGTTCTGGGGATTGAATCCAGGCCTTTCAGAAGCAGAGCCTGGCCTGTAAAATCATCTCTTGAATATTACAATCAACTCTGATATAAAAACACTAGGTATTGGAGTTCTAGTAAGTGTCATGCTATCTCCTCCCTAAATGTTATCTATCCTTTCTTCTCAAGATCAGACAGACCTCTATCAACATTGTTGCTTACTTTACAGTGTCCATAGAAATTTTTGGCTTTGTTTTCTTTCGTAATCTTAAGTATCTACTTAATGTCCTTGATTTCGCCTGTCTTTACTTTCAAGCCTAAAAACTTCAGCGTCCTTTACGGAAAGATTGCCAACCCCAGGATCTAAATACAGCATTTGCTAGAGTTGCTACTGCTTATCAATCATGCTTGGGAACTAGACATTCTGATGCAAACTACTACTTTCAAGAGTCTCTTGGGAGAGGGAAGGAGGAAATAGGAATGGAAGCTGACAACTCAGACCCAAGGTTAGAATTTGGGTAGCTAATATTGAGCACATATAATATATGCCAAGCACTGAAGTCTCCCAGCACTTTGTTAGAATGTCCCCGTTTAATACTCACAAGCCTATTAGGTACAACAACACTCCTCACTGTTTTAGAAAAGCAGAGTGAATTGTCATCCATCCTGTTGATAATGGGTGTAGAATTTAGTTAAGCTAAGAGACATCAGAACCAAGTTAGCAAAATCATTGGGGCCACTCTGTTGGGAACTGGGGGAGCAAGTAGAACTAAAACAGTGGGCCCCAAACAGAGGAGCATGATGGCCTGAGATCTGCTCCGGAGTACAGGGCCACTGGATGGTAAAACTGCTGAGGTCCCCTGGACTTCCATCTCAAGTGCTTTAAAACAACAACAACAACAACAACAACAACAACAACAACGCACTTCTGATTCAAAATGCTCAGATGAGTTTGTGAAATACAGCATGTGCACATTTTATTATGAGTCGAGTGGGGCGGGAAGGAAGATGGGTAGGAAAAATCTGCAGAGTGCAGAGGATCTGGGATATCTGTCCATCCACCCTCAGACACTATCTACATATTATTTCATATGCGTTTACATATATGTTGAATAAGACATACACCGACCAGGCGCACGAAACTAGACTTAGAGACGGCCTTAGCAGGGCTGAGAATGGAAAACACCACGAAATCTTGTTTCTGGTAAACAGACACCCATTGCATTTTAAGAGGTAGTAACCAGACAAACAATAAAGC
Organism: Suncus etruscus; assembly: GCF_024139225.1. Lineage (NCBI taxonomy): Eukaryota > Metazoa > Chordata > Mammalia > Eulipotyphla > Soricidae > Suncus > Suncus etruscus. Next base: position 36,312,723 of record NC_064858.1, on the reverse strand, counting down.
TCAGACCCAAGCCCTTTTTCATAAACTCAAGTCCCTTGGACAAGCCTTAAATTCCTCGCAATTGTTTCCCAGGCAATCTAGTCCTGGGAAAATCAGTTAAGCTCAGCCGCGAACTGGGCTCCCTCGAGTGGAGGGAGTGGGTGGGTGGGTCGGGAGACAGAAAGTGTTGGGGGTGCAGGAGGAAAGCCTGGTGGTGGCGTCGGGCGACTTTGGAGTCGGGTCCCCAATTTCGGTTGGTGGCGGCTGCTATTGCTTTAAATGGGCAGAGGATTTCCAAACCGGGAGGAAGAGGGGTGCGGGGCGGGGGAAGGGAAGGAAGTCCAGGAAAAGGAACTCAACAGCCTTTGCAAACTGCCCTTCCCCAGGAATGCATGCTCCGATTGGGGGAAGCGGCGGCCACATCGCGCCTCTTCCCGGGCAAGGTTACACCCGCAAGGCCGTGTGGCTTTGTCTCCGGCGTCGCGCTCGGGCGCTCCAGCTCGCCCCGACATTTCCCGGGGGCCGCCGGCGCAGAGCTGTAACCCGAGCTCCCCATTTCCTGGTGGATTCTCTTAAAGAGGCCGCGGCCCGGACCCCGAACAAAGGCCATTGTTTTATTTCCTCCTTGGGCATTCCAAGTCCTCCTCGGAATGTCTCTCCTTGCTAGGGAAGGATAAATCTCAAGGCCTCGGCCGGGTGTTCAGGCCGGGGAGAGGGAAATAAAAATACAAACAAAAATCCAAAACAAAACAAAAAAACCTAACCCCATCGAGCCCAAACCTTGGTGCATTTCAAGAGCTCTAGAAAAAAAGGAGCTAAGAAAAGGTGGGAGGCATTGAATCAAAGCCACTGGGGTGGAATATGGGGGGGGGTCGTCTCCTGGGAAGAGTTAAGGGGATTTTTCCTTGCCCCCATTGGGAATTTTATTTATTTATTTGTTTATTTAGGAATGGATGGGTTGATCATAAAGGTGCCTTCCAAGAGTCAAGGTCTAGGCTGAGCTCAGGAAGTCCCGCGTCCCGACTTGGGGTGGGGATAGGGGGCCCTGGGGAGAGGGTCATGGGGATTTTTTCCTCGCCCACTTATTGGTATTTTATTTATTCATTTATTTAGGGGAGGTGGGTTGATCATAAAGGTGCTTTCCAAGAGCGAGGTGATGGATGGATAAATCTGGACTGAGTTCAGGAAGCCCCGCGTCCCGGCATGGAGTAGGGGGGGCTCCTGGGGAGGGGGCTAAGGGAATTTTTTTTAAATTTACTTAGGGGAGGTGGGTTCATTATAAAGGTGCTTTCCAGGAGCGAGGCGATGGATGGATAGGTCTAGGGAGGCTGAGCTCAGGAAGCCCCGGCATGGGGTGATTGGGGGGCTCCAACGGGCGATTTTCTCCGTCCCTCCGTCCCTCCCTCCCTTCCTCCAGCTCCCGGGCCGGCTGTGCTGTTTCTTGGGCCCGCGATGCTCCTCCGCTCGCTCGCGCTGTCATGTAACCCGAGCTTGTCAATTTCCTGGTGGCTCCTTTAAGAGGCCGAGCGCGGTGCTGGGAATCCGCGTCAGTTTCAGCCCTGAAACTCCCAAGATCAATGAGCAGAGAGAGAGGAGAGGGAGAGCATAGAGAGAGAGAGGGCTGGCTCACTTCTGCCTTTCAGTTTCTCTCTTCCAGGAAGGAAAACATTCGAGAGAGCCGACGAGCGAGCGGCGGGAGGCCCGGGGGGCGGGGGCGCAAGCTCGGGTGGGAGGAGAGAGAAAGAGAGAGAGAGAGAGAGAGACAGAGCAACGAGGCCGGCCCAGCAATTTGCCCCGGGTCTGGTCTTCCTTCTCTTCTCCGATCGCGCCTCGCCCTTGCAGACAGACCCCCGCCGTCTGCAGCCGCTGTTGCTGCTGCTGCTGCCGCTGCCGCTGCCGCGCTCGGGCCCGGCTCCCACGCCCCCGCCGCCCCGCGCCGCGCACCCCAACTCCGCCCCGTGCGCACGCTCGCCCGCCCGCCCGCCTGCCCGCCTGCCCGCCCGGCCGCCCGCTCGTTCGCTCCCTCGCTCGCTCCCTAGACCCCCGGGCCGGCTGAGATGCTACCGCCGCTGCTCCTGCTGCTGCAGCCGCTGCAAGAAACTTCTTAAATGACCGCGATCTGCCTGCGGGGGACCGTTTCTGGGTTGGGGCGAGGAGACGAAAGTGGAAAAAAACTGAGAACTTCCTGAGCCCTACTCGCCGGGAGACATGGCTGAGACTCCAGCTCAGTGTAGCATTAAGGTAAAAAAAATAAATAAATCAATCAATAAATAAAAAAGCTCTTTCCTCTTTCCCTCCTTCCTTTCCTTGACTTCCCTCTCTTCTTCCTCCCTTGTCGCTGTTGGGGCAACCCCGAGCTGGCTGGCTGGCTGGTTGGCTGGCAGCGGCAGACGACTCTGGCAAAACTGGGGGCCCTTGGCCGTGGCTCTCTCTGTTCGCAGCTCAATTTTTGGGGGGCGCCACGGATCGAGATGCGGCTCTTTGGTGGCGGCAGGCTGTACCCTTTGGTGTAACCTTGCTACTTACTCTACTCTCCCCAGCAGAACCCCGTCTTTGGCTGAGCTTCTCAGGCCTCCTACCCCCCCTTTCTTTTTGACAATGAAATGCCGGTTACTCTGGGTTTGAAAGAGGATCCTGAGTTGTTTCTGGAACACAAAAACATCCCCTCCACGGAATGAGTACGCTTTAAAAAAAAATAGATATATCAAAGAAAATCAACCCAGAGCTGGCCCGACTCCTGCCATGTGACTGAAATGTTAACTTTTTGTTCGGGAGGGGTGGTCGGGTTAGAGGGAGAGGAAAAAGTTGTTTTAGGGGGGCCCATTGGGGATGGAATCAGTTTTTTTTTTTTTAATTTGAAGACTTTCCGGGTCTGATCTGATAGAAATTTTTCCCTCCTCCTGTGTTGTAATTGCAAGCGTTGTCGGAGAGACGGCCCTGGTGTCAGCTTTTCCTGGGCGTTGCACAATGAATTTCTCTCTCTCTCTCTCTCTCTCTCTCTCTCTCTCTCTCTCTCTCTCTCTCCTCTCTCTTCTATCTCTCCTCTCCTCTCCCCTCTCTCCCTCCTCTCTCTCTCTCTCCCTCCTCTCTCTCTCCTCCTCTCTCTCTTTTTCTCTCCTCTCCCTCTCTCCCTCCTCTCTCTTTTCTCTCTCTCTTTCTCTCTCTCTCTCTCTCTCTCTCTCTCTCTCTCTCCCTCTCGCCCTCCTCTCTCTCTCTCTCTCTTTTCTTCTTTTTTAACCCAAGGTGAATCAAGTTAAAGAATGGTTTATTTTTTTTATTCCGATACACAAGAAAGTTGAGCAACCCCAAAGTAGAAAAACTCCCATGTGCAGGAAAAATTATCTTCAGTGACCAGGGCAAAATGACCTTCCCTGTTTGACAGTGCAGAGAGGATCTCTTTAGAGCCCAAAACACTGGACTTTTCTGGCTGTGTTTGTGAAGCTTGGTTAATGCCGGCTGGTGGATGTTTGCAAACGCAGATCTTGGCGTCTGAGTTGTGTTTGTGCATGCATGTATTTGTGTGTCTATAAATATGGTTTGTTGCTTCTGAGAAAGTTGTTGTGAACTTTGCCACCGGGAGGAGGCGGAATGATGTGATTCTTGTGCCCAGTTATTTTGCGTTTATTTATTGTGCACTTTTATTCATTTCACTGTTCCATGAGTACCCCGTTGGGAGAGCCAGCAGTAGCCCTTGAGACGCTGAAACTGCTGAAGTTTGTTTTGGGCTTGGACTCTTGGTGTTTTTTCACGAATGTCCACTGCAGAAACAATGGCTAAATATACCCATTTTCTTCTTTTGCGGGGAATTCGAGAAACTTTCCCTGTTTAACAATGCTTTTCCACTAGAATCTGGTTAGAGAAAACAGCATTTTATTATATTTGCTTACTAGGTTTTCATAAGTAGGCTCAGATTTTGCCATTTCTCATCTGGAAAGATTTTCATGGGTTTGAGGCAGTGAACTGAAAAGGTGAGTTGGGTTTGTTTTTGTCTTACAGAAGTAACCAGGGAAACTTGAGGGTAGGGTTCCTGTGTTTTGTGTCTCTCTGGCTCCAGGAATAGATGTTGATGGAGGGGATTGTCAGAGGAAAGAACTTGGGGGGGAGCCCTTCTATACTTTAAAAGTTTCATTGCTGAATCAATGACTTGATGAATCAGTCTGACATATCCTTATCCACAGGTAACTAAGTAAAATAGAGTAGAAAATCAGAGAACAGTATTTTGGTTTTTTTTTGGGGGGGGGGCACTCGTGGCGATTTTCAGGGGTTACTCCTGGCTCTGCACTCAAGAATTACTCCTGGTTGTACTGGGGTTAAGGGGTATCATATGGGATGCCATGGACTGAGCTTCATTCAGCCACAAGCAATGCAAACACCCTACCTACTATACTAGTGCTCTAGCCCCAAATGGTATTTTGTTGGATGACCCTAAATCTAATATCAGGAAAACGGGAAAGGGATAGCTATGGGGCAGTGATTTTAGGGTGTGACCCACAAAAAATAAATAAAAAGGCAAACTTTTCTGTGGTTTTTCTTGATACCTCTTCCAAAATGACTTGGGCACCACCCCCCCCTTGTGATAAGCTTATGTGGCATGTAGCCAGCAGGAGTGCTATGGACTGGCCTATGTTCTAATCTGCCATGGGAAGAGGCCATTTCCTTACACCCAGGGAACCAACCCCCGTCTGGACTCTGACGTGGAAGGAAAAGCACATCAAGAGTTTGCCTGTCGTTCCGCCACTGCCCCTTTCTGCCTGTCTCTCAATCTTTTTAGGTGCCTTTTTCTGCCTCTATTTCTCTGCAATTGAAATAGGTTTTTATATTCTTTATTAAGAAAGTGCCACCCTTATTTGAGCTTTTTTTTTTATGGGACTCTTCCTGCACAGACTTTTTGCTTAGCCTGTGGACTGGTTTGGAGCAGATAGAGGGTGGATAGAGGGTGTATATTTTCCCCTGCAGAGTTTGTTTAAGCCGTGGCTGCGGTCCAGTTCTGAGAGCTGGAGATCAAGAACTGGGATTATTCCAGGTCATCTGAAGATGTGGTCAGGACGTGTGCGGGTGTTTCAGCAAGTCCTTGGGATGTGGTGGAGTGACTACAGAAGAAGCAATGTTTGCTGGTAACCCACAAGCAAGTTCTAGGATGGTTTCTGGAGTCTTGGGAACAGCTCATTTTGTGTGCAGTTCTGAAGCTTTTAAGGATGAGCAGCTACAGCCGGACATGGGGAAGACGCTCTGCACATTGGAGGGCCTGGCCAGGGGGGCATGCGGAGGCTTCCTTACTTGTTCCTATTCCTTGCAGGCCACTGGTTAGCAGGCTGGGTTTGCCTCATCCATGGTGTGACTCTACTGGAGGGAGGACTTACTTTTTTTTTTTGTTTTGGGTCACACCCGGCAGTGCTCAGGGGTTACTCCTGGCTCTACGCTCAGAAATCGCTCCTGGCAGGCTCAGGGGACCAGATGGGATGCTAGAATTTGAACCACCGACCTTCCACATGGAAGGCAAAGGCTTTACCTCCATGCTATCTCTCTGGCCCCTGCTTTTTTTTTTTTTTTTTGGTTTTTGGGTCACACCCGGCAGCACTCTGGGGTTCCTCCTGGCTCTACGCTCAGAAATCGCTCCTGGCGGGCTGGGGGACCATATGGGATGCCGGGATTTGAACCACCAACCTTCTGCATGCAAGGCAAACACTTTACCTCCATGCTATCTGTCCCGGCCCCTCTGGCCCCTACTTTTAAACATTGCTTTACTTCTAAGCATTAGCTGTTGTGCTCTGAACAGCTTGGGTCTTTGTTGCATATGCCAGCCAGAGTGTTGTAGAGTGGCTCATATCTCTGAGTTGGAGTTTGGAAAAAAAGGCCAAAATTGCCAGTTGGGCAAGTGGTGGCAGAATTTTCAAGGCAAAAGTTTCTGACTCAGTCCACGGTTTTGCCCCCATAGAATGTTTTCGGGCTGCTGGTAGATGAGGAATGCCTGGTGAGGGCTCTGTACCCGAAGAGGTTCAGACCAGGCACAGGTTTTTCCCAGATGATCCTGGCTGGTCTACCCAAGCTCACTCAAATGATTCCTTGGCTGCTCATGGCTTCTGTACCATGCATGCACCTTTTGTGTAGACTGAGCATTTGCAATTTTTCAGTGTAAAGAGCAGAGTCACCTTCTCTCTCCCCGTTTGCAGAGGATGATCGTGGCAGCCTGAGCTGGTCACGGGAGGAAGGAAGAGGCTGTCTTTTCCATCAGCCTTCACCTTCAAGTCACCTGTTCAGCTTTAAGTTCAGCCAAGTTGCAACGGAAAGTGGTTACCGCCCCCCAGCCTGTGTCCCTCCTGGCATTGCATGCAGGTCTGCTGGGACAGCAGGATGAACCTGTTGCCTGTGCTCCATGGTCACTCAGCCCCGTGCTTCGTAGCTAAATGCAACCACTTCTGATTTGGCTGTTCACCCAAGACTCTGGGTTTTCCCCTGCTGGACTCCTTGGGTTTCTTGATGATTATCTCTGTGTCCTAGAACACTGCTTGGCATCTGGCACAGAAATGTTTCTCAGTAATGTTTGCTGATTTGAAGTGAGACATAGAACGAGGTCAGTGCCCTTCATCTCTGCCTGTTTTTTGGGAGAGCCTTAGCATCTCTGCACTGACTGGCCTGAGCACTAAGCTGATCTCACAGCATTTGGGGACATATGACATAACCCCGATGTTGGACCAGAGATAGCCAGTGGGAGGATTTGGGTGTAATACAAACTTCGTGTTTTGGAAGATGTCATTACCCTTGACCCTTATTCTTTTAACACGTTTCTTTTTCACAAGTAGCTTTTGGGTCTTAAACTAGCAAAATAATCGAGTCCAGGGCTGGAGAGATAGCATGGTGGTAAGGCGTTTGCCTTTCATGCAGAAGGTCATCAGTTTGAATCCCGGTGTCCCATATGGTCCCCCGTGCCTGCCAGGAGCAATTTCTGAGCCTGGAGCCAGGAGTAACCCCTTAGCACTGCCGGGTGTGACCCCAAAACCACACACACACACACACACACACACACACACACACTCTTGAGTCCAACACACACACACACACACACACACACACACACACTCTTGAGTCCAAGAGACTACAAATCATTGAGAGGTTTGGATTAGCAGGTTTCCAATTCCTCTAGTTTCTCAGATCATCAGCTCAGGGTCTCTAGAGACATGTAGAGGCAGAAGACTTCTGCCATCGCCTGGGCTGAGCTTCTGTTTCCGTGAAAGCACAAGAGCGCCAAGTTGTTGCTGTTCATAGTGACCGTAGACTCACACAGGCCCCCCACCTGGCACCACTCAGGCTGGCTTCCCGGTGCATCCCTATAAAAGGCCAAGGAAATTCGATACAATAGGCTGTGCTCTCTCTGGCACTTCCTCGCTTGGTCCATTTTAATCACCTGCCAGCTGGTCTGAGGGCATGGAGGTATGTGCCAAGGAAGCCAGCGTGTGTGGGGATTCTAGAAGTGGAGGGTGTTCTTTGAGATGTGAGAATAGGAAGTAGTGGGAGTGGGAAGGGGGTCAGACAGTGTGACGGGCTTGTGTCTGGCCCATAGGGTTTTTAAATGATGGAAGCAAGCGTATTCCTTACGTTGACCCTTTTATGGGTACTATGTGGTATATTCACATCATTTGGCCACACAGCTCTAGAACTTTCTCACTTTGCAACACTGAAACCGTACCCACTATACACTGATTTCCCCACTGTAGTCTTAGGTAAACCCCTTTCTACTTTCTGTTTCTATGATTTTGACTTTTTTTCAAGAACTTTTATGGGAATAGAATCATACAAGATTTGGGGGAGTTGGGTGGTAGGTTTGGGTCACACCCAGTTGTGCTTACTTAGGACTTACTCCTAGCTCTATGTTCAGAGGTCATTCATGGAGGGATTCTGGGAACCCTTGGGGTACTGTGGATAGAGCCAGGGTCTTAGCCAAAGTAGCTACATGCAAGGCAAGTGCCTCACTGCTTGTTTCTCAAGCCCCCTCCCTTCCGTTTTTAAGGGGGTAAAGGCCCCCTTTTCTCCATCCTTCCTTCCTTCCTTCCTTCCTTCCTTCCTTCCTTCCTTCCTTCCTTCCTTCCTTCCTTCCTTCCTTCCTTCCTTCCTTCCTTCCTTCCTTCCTTCTTCCCTCCCTCCCTCCCTCCCTCCCTCCTCCCTCCCTTTCTCTCTCTGTTCCTCCCTCCCTTTCTCTCTCTGTTCCTCCCTCCCTTCGTCCCTCCCTTCCTTCCTTTCTTTTTTGTCTTTTGGCCATACCCAGCAATACTTAGGGCTCACTACTGGCTGTGCACTCAGGAATCACTCATGGCATGCCAGGGATTGAATGTGGGTTGGCTGCATGCAAGGCAAACACTATACCTGCTGTACTATCTCTCTGGCCCCACAGGCCCCCTATATTAAATCTCTGTCAGAGATCTTTGGGCTCTTTTGAATTAATACCCCATGGTGGGCTGTACACAGTCCTTGAGGGGGCTCTATCTACTTTTCTCCAGAAGCAGCCAGGTTACATCTGAGTTTGTGTGGTTGGCTCCTGTTGCAGACAGCATCAATGAAAATCCAGGCAGCTGGGCCAGGAGAAGCTACTGAGCTCCTTAGTCTAAAGAAATCAATGGGGAAAATTGCCCCAGATGTAGGCATCCACAGAAGACAGAACTGAACCAGATCCCCAATTGTGCCTTTACATAAGCACCACCAGGAAGCTCAGCAGGGACCAGGGACTGAGTGGGGTAAGTGGAGGAGCAGTTTCATTTTACCACCAGTTTCTGGGGACAGCCAGTGACAGATTTTCCTCCCTGAATGTTGTTTTAGAGAGAGCCCTGGAATTTGTTTTCTGAAGAGTCCCTCCCTGCTGCTGTGTTTTTTATTGGATGCGTGGAAGAAACCAGCCTGTGTGCATTTGTGGAATGGAATGAGTTGTGCATTCACTCAGTTCCCACGCCGGAAAGGGGCCCCTTGCCTTGACACTGTCCACTGCCAGGCCCAGTGTTTGCGCCTAGAAGAGACTTCGTTAGGGAGAAGTTGGGATTTAGCTTGCTAGACAGCAGATGCATCTTTGTGGGCTTTTGAATATACCGTCCGAAACAAACTAATAAAGTGTTGCTTCCTGGGGCATTTAAGGACGGGTTTCTGAAGAGACAAAAATGACCTGGGTTGAGCATGGTCTGTGGGTTAGAAATGAGAGCTTCTGTGGCTTAAAACCAGTCCTTCAGCGGCACAAATCCATGTTTCTATCACCACAAATACATGTTTCGTGCTCTTAATCTGCCTGATGATCCTCTCTCCTCAGAGCACGAAAACACACAGCCTTCATCCACATGATCTAGAATTTGTAGAGTGGGAGTGGGTGCGGGGAGGCAGACCAAGGCAAGGCGAGAGCTTGCATTTGTTACGTGTGCACCCCCAGACACATATCTCTGACTCCCTTAGTTCCAGAGACTATGCTGAAGGAAAACTGGGCTTCCCTCATGTGTTTGGAGCATTATAAGCTCATGCAATGAAAAGTGTTGGTGTTTGTGCTTATGGTACTTCCCTGTCTCTCTTCCTCTTCCTTATCGTCTTCCTCAAGACGTGAGTATCACTGCCTGCTGGTCTTTGTGCTCCTTACTGCCACCTTCTCTACTCTTCACAATTCTCATTTTGCTCCCCATTTTACCCATGAGGAACATGAAACTGGAGAGGCTAAGCCAGGCTCCCAACATGGGCCACACATGGTAGAGGGTGCCCTTTCTGTCCCAAAAGATTCTCAGGACCCTGCTCTGCAGTGTGGCTACAGGTGCGAGGACCTCTGGGAAACAAGGAGTGGCCAATGCATTGAGAAGAGTGGTGAATTATGGGACCCTGTCCCTGAGTGACCTTCCCTCTCTCAGAGCAAGCCTTCTAGTGACAGGCAGTGACTGGCCAGGTTGTCTGTGGTCAGTCATCCCCGGTTTTCTCTGTCCTGAAGGAGTTTGGTCTTCTGCTCTTCCTGTTCTTAGGAAACTTTCTCCCTTTCTTTGCCTCTCCTCTCTTTTGGAGAGTTATTTGAGCCAGATTCTATAGTGCTCAGGGCTTTTGCTCAAGGATCACTCCTGGCTGTGCTTGGGGGACCATAATGGGTGATGGGGATTGAACCCAGGTCGACTGCGTGTAAGGCCAGCAACCAGTTCACAGTGCTCTCTCTTTCTCCAGTCCCCTCCTTCTCTGCTTCTCTCTCTTTCCTATCTACCTACCCCATCTTTTTTTTGTCTGAATGGAGAAAGGTCATGGTGAAGTCCTCTCACCTGTCCAGACTCATCCTGTCACCAATCTAGTTCTCTTCCCTTGGCTTTGTTTTTCTGGAAGGCTTTCATGCAGTCTATGATTGTCATCGCTATGTATTTTATTTGCAAAAATTATCCGTCACGTGTATCTTGAGTAATGCCTGATCATTAGGCATTCATTTTAGATTTCCAGGATCTTAGATGGATCCTGCCAACCTAGGAATCCTCTTTTTGCTTTTCCTATCCTCCTGGCCTGACCCCATTGGCCTGGTTGTAGCTTCCGGGGAAGCTTTCAGTGAGTACTGCTGATCTTCATACCTTCCTGGATCCTGAAAAGGTAGAGAGAAGGAAGGAAGCCAAGAGTTAAGGGTGGTAATCTGCAGAGAGATATAAGGAGGCATAATTCACACATCAAGAAAAAGTAGATCAGTGGCAGGTAAACTGCTGCTCATCATCACAACATTCTTGGTAGAAGTCAGAATGAGTGGGGCCGGCCGGTGGCGCTGGAGGTAAGGTGCCTGCCTTACCTGTGCTAGCCTTGGAAGGACCTCGGTTCGATCCCCCGGCATCCCATATGGTCCCCCAAGCCAGGAGCGACTTCTGAGCGCATAGCCAGGAGTAACCCCTGAACGTCACCGGGTGTGGCCCAAAAACAAAAAAACAAAAAAACAAAAAACAAACAAACAAACAAAAAAAAGAAGTCAGAATGAGTGAATCTGTCCTGAACATTTCTGGAAGGCTCGTGAATGTGGGGGAAAGTTGGACAAAAGGTCCACCTGACTTCACAAAGCTTAGCTTCAGTTTTCTGGCTTATACTTAAACTGTGTGTGTGTGTGTCTGGCTTATACTTAAACTGTGTGTGTGTGTGTATGTGTGTGTGTGTGTGTGTGTGTGTCTGTGTCTGTGTGTGTGATGGCAATGGGCACCTCTGCTTCAGACTTGAATTTGCATTTGATTCAGTCTGCTCTTGTCCTTTGGCGCTTTTCTGTAAGTGATTTCTTTAAGTGTTTATCAAAGTAGGCTTCAACACCGTCCCTGGTTGAAGGTGGGGGTACTGGAGCAATGAGGTGGGCCAGAAGGGAAGGACTAATAGTTCCTGATGTAATGGATGGTGCTCGGTCTTTATTTACTTAAGATAGATTTTCAGGGGGACCCTGAGAAGTGTCTTGTTTTGTTTTTCTGAAAAGGAGGTGGTGGGTCATATCTGCTTGGGAACGCTATCTTTGGAGGTGAGGTGAAGTGAGGTGTGGTGGACTGCAGAGGAGGGGTCCAATCTTGACTATCTGGTGGGTGAGCACAGCCACTGGGTTAGACAGATTGGAGTGTGATTCCTTCTGGGACTTGTTCATCTCTGTCCTGAACCTCATATCTCCTCTCATGGGGCAGGAGAAAGCCTAATCCTGGCCTCTGCACTGTATTTACATATTTATTTATTTAAGTCGGAACTGATTTGTTCCCCATGTTCCTCTACCTGTCTGGCTGGAAGTTGGGTGCTGGCACTTGAGGATACAGTACTGCTGGGGCCCTACGGTGCCAGGGATTGAATGAAGGTCAGCTACATCCAACCCATGTACTGATTTTTTGTTGTTGTTCTTGTTGTGGTTTTTGGGTCACACCCGGCAGTGCTCAGGGGTTATTCCTGGCTCCGTGCTCAGAAATTGCTCCTGGCAGGCACGGAGAACGATATGGGACGCCGGGATTCCAACCGATGACCTTCTGCATGAAAGGCAAACGCCTTACCTCCATGCTATCTCTCCGGCCCCAGAACCACGTACTGATTTTTAGAAACGTTTTACTCGTATCTTCCCCTGGGAAGAGTTATACTTCGTCATGCTCTGCCTCCTTCATTTTGAGTGTATAAAGGCTGGAGATGCTATTGGCCTTACTCTTGTTCAACAGCAGGTTTGAGACCTTGCTGGAGCTCAGATCCAGGCCTTCCATGCTGGCTGCTGCCCAGTGCAGTGTGCCTGTCACCACTCCATTGGTGTCTTGGATTGGGGTCTCTTTGAGCTCTGGTTTCACTTGAACCAACCTCTGCAGCAAGCACTATGAAGCTGGGCCCATTTCAGGACAAATGGCATTTGCATTTTATAGTAATGTACTCTTAGGAAATAGCTAGGAAGGTCCTGAATAAGTTTCCAGGGATGAAAGAGAAAGAAAAGAAAAAGAAACTGTAGAAAGAAAGGCCTGGAAAGGATTGAACAGGGACTTTTTTATTGGCATTATTACTCAGCACTCAAGTATTCGAACCTTTTCAAGGATCTGCTTGTTCATAAAGATGCTTCTTATTCTCGAGGATTAGGGTGAGTTTTGCAAGAGAGCATCATCTGCTCTTGAATCTGCTTCTGTGGCCAGACAGTTCCACGTCTGCAGGGCAAGCTCTGTTTGCTGGGGACCCTGGGGAGTGGGTGGGTGCCTAGGGGTAGAATTTCCATTTTTTTTTTTTTTTTTGGTTTTTGGGCCACACCCGTTTGACGCTCAGGGGTTACTCCTGGCTATGTGCTCAGAAATCGCCCCTGGCTTGGGGGGACCATATGGGACGCCGGGGGATCGAACCGCGGTCCTTCCTTGGCTAGCGCTTGCAAGGCAGGCACCTTACCTCCAGCGCCACCTACCCGGCCCCAGAATTTCCATTTTTAAGAGCTGGTACTTGGTGGCCTCAAGTCCAGCAGCATTTGAAGAAACCAGATGGTGTCTGTGGGGCTAGGAGGGAGCCTTCAGTATACATTGAGAGCCTGAGCTGTTTTTGAAGCAGCTACTACCTTCTTGCCACAGAACAACTGTTGCTGAATTTTCCTTTGTGTGAAGGTAAAATCCAGAGTGGAGAAATGGTGCATGAGCTGCCACTTCCTCCCAGACCCAGGAGGCCACTGTGGGTTCTGGGAGAAAGCTAATGAGCCAGGCTCCATGTAGGGAGAAGGCGGGGTGCGTCCATTTGGCTGTCTCTTCTGTGGATGGGCTGCGATAGGCCTGTTAACTTCAGTTTTCTGGAGCCTCCTGTGCAGAATGAGGTCAGTAACCCAGGTTTCACTCACTTCCTAGAGCTGAGTGGCTGCGTTGCCTGCCCTTCCTGGAAGAGCTGAACTGCTTCTAGAAATCAGTCCCATAATTAAAAGCACCCAATCCCCATAGAGTTGCCTGTTTGTCCCCCAAGTGACCCTTTCCCCCTAATTCTTCTGCTAGTTCCTGAGTCTAACAATAGGTTCAGGTGCAGTAACAGGAGGTGTGGGTCAGCAAAGAAATGAGGAAGAAATAGGGCAGGCTGGGGTGAGTCCTGTATGCATGACATGGGGGTAAATCCAGGCCAGAGACAATTAGTAACAGTCTTGTTCCTAGACCCATATGAATACTGGATGCTGTGCTATCTTCACTTTGGGGTGGGCCAGAGGAGGGTGCCCCAGAGGCTGGTAAAGCCGGGATTAGGGATTTGCTAAACCCTTTCTTGACTGTTGCAGTTTAAACAGGGAAGGGAAGTCTCTCCACGCTGAGCTCCTCCATTCCTCATAGGCCTTTGTCTTCACTGTTTGGCCTTGACCTTTTCCTTCAAACTCCTTCCAGGGTGACCCTCAGGACAGCTTTTCTGTATTGAAGCAGGGCTTCAAGCTGGGGAGCCTGGTGACCTTGGGGTGCCCAGAACAAAAGGGAGAGAGCTGTTTTCTGGGCACCTGTGGTGTGCTTGCCAGTCGGTACCAATTCCTGCCTCTCCGTTGGTGTAGCTGACTGGGAGAAGTGGAAAACCAGAAGGGTTTTGGTATGTTTGGTAGCTGTACTTTCCCACTTTGTTCTTGAGAACTGAGAGATTTTTTTTTTTTTGGTAGGTGGGTTTGGTACAGTAATCTCTCAAGCAGTAGTACTTGGGAGCCCAGGGCTGCCTTCTTGCAGCTCTCGGTGCAGCAGACCCTGGAGGTGCTCCTGGATCTTGGTGGTGCTCTAGGGCCTGGAGGTGTTCCCGAGGCCTGGTGCTGCTTCTGGGGCTTTATTCTGGGGAAATATTCAAGCCACCCTGTACTTAGAGCTTCCTGGGTTGGACCAACTCAGTGCTGCTCAGGGGACCATGGATCTTAGCAGGGACAATCATAGCAAGGTTGGGGGTCTTAATTCTTGTACTATCTTTTCTAACCAAAAGTTGGGGGGGGGGAATGAAAGAAAAAAAAAAAAACAACTATGCAGTGTGAGTTGATTTGACTGAGGCCTTGAGATCCAGGTCCTAATGTAGAGATCCTGACAATAGTGGCCTGTGCTGGGCTAGGCTGCAGGTCAGGGGGTCACTGTCCCTGAGCGGCTGTGGAGCTGGTCTAGTTCTTTTGGAGGTGGCCATCACACATGGCTTTATAGTCTGGGTAAGTCTCTTGACCCCATTGTGGGGACCTGAAAGAGCTGATGTGGCTAGTGACATTTCATGATCCCCTAGAAGGCCCCCAGGTCTCATTTGCGTGTTCTCTCTCTCTCTCTCTCTCTCTCTCTCTCTCTCTCTCTCTCTCTCTCTCTCTCTCTCTCTCTCTCCCCCTTTCCTTCTCCTCCCTTTCCCTCTCCCTCTCCTGCCTTTGGTGGGGCAGGGAGTTGCATGGACAGGGCACACTAGTCAGCTGGCACAGGTCAACTGGGAATCAGGCTGAGTTCAGTCTGGGGAGAATGTTGGCGGGCATGGGAAGGTCGCAGGGACAATTTCATGAATCTTTTTTGGCTGGCAAGAAGGTGCTCTTTAAAACACTAAGGCAGCAGATGAGGAATGTGTCCTAGGACTCTGTTAGGTCTCAAGCTGTTCACCTAGTGGCATATGGGGGGGGGGGTCCTGTATCTTGGCAGCAGGACACTGACAACTTCCAAACTGGATACAAGGCAGTGTCCTATGTATAGAGGTGAGCAAAGAACTGGAACTGCACTTTGGAAGGAAAGGGAAGGGGGGGTGGAGAGCTGCACAGACCCATTTCTTTCAGATCTCCTCTGCACCCCCCCAGATTACCCCAACAGTGAGGGCAGAGGTAGACCCAGGACACAGGCCTCTGTCCCTACAAGCTGAGCTGGTTCTCCTGAGAATGTGTCTTAAGACATTTGGTAAAATGCCGAGTGACATTTCTCTGGCATAGGGGATGCCCGTGGGTGCGTCCAGCCATCTAGCACGCCCGGCTTCGGGCTTGGTGGCTGCTGTCCCTTCAGCTGGTGGGTAAGGAGGGATTTCTTGTGGCCGAGGTGTGGCTGGGTGAGTCGTCGGGCCTCGAGGGGCCTTGACATCTAGATCATAGGTGACTGGGAGTTCATTGGCGCGTCCTGGTTCTGATGTGGGTGTGTGGCAGGATGAACTGGGGAGCCCAGCTTGGGTAATTCCGGTTACCCCAGCCTTGATGTATGTGCTCTCAGGCTTGGTGCCCAGTGGATTATGGGGAAGAATTTACTGCGCAGATGACACGCTCAGCACCTCAGGGGTTTATGTTTTACCCTTTGCTGGAAAGGCCTACTCTGCTCAGGTCCTGCGGCACCTGTGTTAGATTTGGGGCGTGGGGGAACTCAACCTCTGCTCTGCCCTTTGCTTGCCGGGGTGGACACGAGTGGCTTCACACTGGGTGGAAGTGCCCTAGGTGACTGACATAGCTGCCATGTTCAGATGTGGTTTCTTGGGGTCCTCAGAGGGTTAAGTTTTAAGCACCTCGAACAGAGACTTAGATGTGTGTTTTGTGGGGAACAGGGAGGTGATGGAGATCCATCCCTGATGGTTGATTCAAATTCTGCCCAGGACTCTGTGATATGGCTGCTGCTTTCTCCTTTCCATTCTGCATTATCCGGCACCTCCATCTGCATCTGTGCACTATGGCTGCCTGATTCTTTTTGTTGTTGTTTTTGTTTTGTTTTGGGGCCACACCCAGTGACACTCAGGGTTTACTCCTGGCTATGTGCTCAGAAATCGATCCTGGCTTTGGGGGACCATATGGGACGCCGGGGGATAGAACTGTGGTCCATCCTAGGCTAGTGCCAGCAAGGCAGACACCTTACCACTTGCAGCACTGCTCTGGGCCCAGCTGCCTGATTCTTGGCTTATGAGGAACAGGCATTATGGGAATCTGTCTACAGAGTGGAAGTTTACGCAGTGCCTCCTCTCCCTTCTTTTTTTATGAATAAAGCAGGTCCTTGAATCCTGCTGTCTCTTAAGGAGAAAAGGATTCTTGTATCGTTTTGTGCTGTATCCTTTTTTTCGCCTCTCCCAGGATGGTTGATCCTGCTTCTGCCCAGATCCCAGAGGTGCACCTGGGAGGTTCCTGGGTGTGTTTCACTGTCCTTTGGGAGTGACTATTAGGATGTATGTGCCCCATAGTGCGGACGCATGTCCTGCTGAGGGATGATCCCTTATGGTGTCCCTAGTTTTCAGGACAGGCTTATAGGCGGCCTCCACCCTGGTCTGGAAAGTGAGCACATGAATACTCAGTAGAAGTGTTCAGGGTTTTCTTTGGGAGGCTGCTGATGTCTTTGTGTCCAGAGAGTTTCTTTGTCTCATTTCTGTTAGCTCCGGTCAGGCTGGTTCTGTGAGTTGTCCTGTCACTGAAAACCACCATTTCCCAGAACCTGTGGGCAGCATGGAGCGAGCACTTGATGTAGATGTCAGCTCACACTCAAAGGATTGGCTTTCTGATAGGTCATAAACAGATTATTACATGACAGTTCGAGGGGCTATTAGCATGTGGGGTGTGAAAGTATCTCACCACCACCATCACCACCACCCCTCACCCAGTCTGGTTCTAGAAGGCGGTATTCATAGTGCAGCTACAAAGCAGTTTGCCTAGTGTGTGCTTAGTGGCGAGTGGATCGAAAAGATCATTTGAAATGTTTGCTCCTTTGTTAGCCTCTCCTGGCCATGCTGGGGCTGTATTCTGGTTTGTGCTTGAAGCTGGATTATATGAAGAGGTGTCTGGTCAGCCACAGAGTCTGAATCAACCTAACTTCAAAAAGCTTTAGTATGTCGGTGATAATACCCTGAGTAGATAATAGCTGCTTGAAGGATTTAGGCTTCAGAACACAGTGATGAAGGAGTGAATCACCTGCCTGTTGGCTACCTTGTACACCAGGTTCCTAAGTTCCTTTTTTAGGGGAGGTGGCACATCTGGCCTTGTTCAGGGCTTACTTACACCTGGCTCTGCTCTCAGGGTTCACTCCTGGTAGATTCAGGGGAACCCTTTGGGGGTGCTGGAGAGTAAATCTGGGTTTGTTTGCCATGTGCAAGGCAAACACCTACCTGTTGTAAATTGCTTCTGGCCCCTCAGGTTCCCAAGCATGGCACAACTTAGTGCCTCTGACATGTCTGATTTTACTCAAAATTCTTTTCCTATTAAGGTTCTACTGTTCAGCATTGGCTTGTGCCAGTTTCTGCTCCATGAAGGAGAAACCCCTTTCTGGGTATTTGGATACCACACTTCTGTTGTGTGAGCAGCTGCTGTGTTATAGAAATAAGCATCGCTTCTGCCCCTCTGAGCACATCAACTACCTGACCTGAGAAGCTCCACTATTGTTGTTTGGGGGCCATATCTGGCAGGGATCATTCCTGGCAGTGCTTAGGGATCACTTCTGGTGGTGCTCGAGGATACCAGGGATCGAACCCAGATCAGATACCCTACCCACTGTTTTTGATTTGGCCACCTGCAAGTTAGATTCTGTTGGGAGGGGCTGTTGAGCTGTCAGCTTTTCTGGATGAAGGTTTTTATGAAGAGTCTTACTCCTAAAGAGTGAGTGAACAGGATTGTCATGGGTGCGAGAGGCAGGGAGAAGAGCCTGGAAAAGGCGAGTATGAATTCTGTCAAGTCACTTCTGTCATTCTTTAAAGGCCAGCCTGAAGCTAGCATGGCCTTACAGCTATTCAGGATGGAGGAGAGCAAGGAATGACCCTTCTCTGAATCTTCCCTTCTATGGGTTCATCCACAATTGTTCCCTCAGGTGACAGGATCCTTAGCCTGGTAGCTGATTTGTCTTTTCTAGCCCTCCAACTAACCCTCCATCTCTCGCCTGCCTTTCTTCCTCATCTTGACCTCCCCTCACTTCCTTCTGGGCCCAGATGCTTCTGCTGTGCTCTTTCTCAGCTTCCTCCTTCTACTTCCCCATCCTCCCTCCTATCAACTGGAGGAATTGGTCTTTGTAGATTAAAAAGATGGTGTCATTCTCTTTCTGGCATCTGTGGTTCTGGAGGAAACCCAAGTCTTCCTCAGGGTAGGTTAGGCCCTTTTCAGTCCAGCTTTTCTAGAATCTTATCCCCCTTCTACATCATGCTAGATTCGGTACCTCCCCTTCTCCCAGACTACCTGATAAAACTCATGTGCCTACAATGTCCCCTGATCCTTTACTGCCAAAGAGCCACTTTCCAAGTCTTCTGACACTTCTCAGCCCAGCGCTCTGGGGCTCAGTGAAGATTCCTTTACTACACGCACCCCTTCCCCTTACCACCATCTCACCCCAGTTTTCAGTTTCCTGGTGTAACATCCAGGAGCAGACATCTGAGAGCAACTTTCCTATGTTCACCTTTTGGAGAGAGGAGGGCCTGTGAGTGAGTGGTGAGTCACACCTGACTCTTGTGCCAGGCCCAATGGGTGTCCAGTCCTGGGATCCATAAGAGAATTGGTGAGATAAAGACCTGTTGCAGGGTCTACTCAATTGGTGAGGGAATGACCTGCTGCAAGGTCTATTCAAGCAAGTACCCTTTGGAGATGGAAGAAGAAGAAAAGGGAGAGAGTTGTGTTTTGTGGCCACGATGAGAACCACCAGGCAGGGCTCACTTGGCTGTCTCCCCAGTATGAGGGTCTCCTGTGAGACTGAGCACGTAACAGAGAGCACTTCCACATTCTTCCCTGCCCAGCTCCCCTGGAGAGGTGGTAGATACAGGTGGAAAGGCTTGAGGCAGTTTCTCGAGGTTCTCAGTTCTCCCTTTTTGTGGCTTTTGAGCCTTCAGGAAAAGGGAGGCTCCCAGGAAGGGCCTGCTCTTTGCAGCCCTGAGGAGTCTTTCACACTGGCCTGATACCATGACCTCCTTGGAACGCTTTCAGATATGTCTCCACAGGGAAGTGTGCTTGCATTACTGTTCTTGTCGATGCTGGATGGCTCTGTCTGTGCTGTTTGTTGTTCAGGGAGCATGTTTGGGCTAAGAACAGTCTGATCAGCGTTGAAAGGTCCAGGAGATAGTATAGTGGTTAGGGTGCTAGCTTAGTATTGCCTGACTCAGGTTCTATTCCCGGCACCACATGATACCTTGAGCATTGTCACGTGTATCCCTGGAGCCCCCAGCACTATCAGGGTGGCCTGCTATCCCCAATAATGCATCTTCAGGCTCTTACAGTGAACCAGGCAGGTGGGGCCCCTGGATCCTCCTGAACATTGCTTGCGACTTTCCTCTACCCTCCCGCCCCATACAAAGAGGAAATGGTAGGGGACGAAGGAAAAGGATAGGGCCTGCTAGGAGCAGTCAGATGCTTCCCAGAGCTTGCAAAAACTCCCTTTCTTGCTGCCGCTGACCTATATCTGGCCCATGGTGGCATTGGTACCTGGAAAAGTTTTGTTTTCCTGAATCCATCCAGACTCCACAAGGATTCTGATAGTATTACCTCTCTGGTATGCCTGGCCACCACCTGGATCCTCTCTTCCTTGCCTTCCTGTGATCTTGGTATCACCTGGGCCACAAGTGACTTTGTCGGTAGGCCTCTATGTCCTCACAAAGGGTCCAGTTCTCTTGGTCTCTAAGATGGGCTCCTGGAGCACTTCTGGTGGGCAGAGCTTAGCCACTGCAAGAGCAGCCCCTGTGTGTTCCAGGGGAGCTGATAAGGCTCAGTTGGGGAGTGGGGCAACTTCTTCATCCAGACAGAAGAGTGCTGTTCTTGTCTCCTCCTATGATTGCTGCAACCTTTCCCCCACCCTCACCATTAGCTGTGGATATGACACAATTTCTGTCCTGCCTTTCACTTCCGGTCTCCCCCAGGCACTTCCTTCCCCATCTACTTCCTATTTCTCCTTTTATTCACTTCCTGTCTTTCCCTTCTGCTATTTCCTTTCTCTCTCTCTCAACCATTTCCTGGATATCCAGCCCACTTCCTCTTCTCCATTCTGCCACTTCCTCTCTCTCCCTTGGGCCTCTCCAGGAGCTTCCTGTGCCCAGAGCCTGGCCCGTAGGGTTTCTGGTTCTGACTTGACTCAGAGGGTGCTGTTGAGTTCTGTGGGGAATTCCAGGCCTGGAGTTGGTCTCAGGACTTTCAGCAGTAGGTTTCCCTTTAAGTGGCTTCAAAGCTGCCTGTACAAAGGAAGCGTACTTTCCACTTTCGTCCATGAGCTGTGGAAAGATGGAGAAGGAAAGATGGGAGACATGTGTCTACCCCCCTCTGTCTCACACTCCTGTGGAGGGGGCATACCCACCTTACCAAAACACCCTGTTCTTCTGAACCGATTTAGGACAAAGGCTCTGATAAAGCACTTCCCTGTTTTCCAAATGACAAGGCATGACTGAGACAAGGACACAGCATTCCGCCTTCTCCAATTACTTTTATTGTTGAAAATAAAAATCGCAGGAGATGGGCAAGGCTGAGAAACAGCCTTGACTCTGTGGCACCCGGGACTATGGAGAAGGGGACACTTTGTGACTGGAGCAAGGTCACCATCATCCAGGGCTTGTCTCCGAGCTTTCTTGCCTTTGTCCACCCTGGGGTTGGTATGGAGGATAAGTGTGTTTTTCTTTCTTCTGAAAAGAAGTTGTAAGGACACCTAAGCCTCCTTCAGGGCAGAACCCGATCACTAGCTGAGATCAGGAGGAACTTTCCCCTGTGGGATCAGGTTGCACAAGATCAGCCCGCCAGGTGTGCACCTCTGTTAAACAAACACACACGGCCGTCTGTGAACTGCATGTTGGACACCATGGGCCGATTCCTTGGCAAGCTGTGTCCTGGGAGATGGAAGGCAGCTGGGGGAGGGAATAAAGGGGCTCCTCAGTGAGGCCTGCTAAGGTCAGGGCTGCAGGTCCCAGCCACTCATGCTGCCCTCACTCTGGAGCAAAGTTTGTGGCCTGCCAGCACTTAACACTTTCAGAATCTTATGAAAACTTTCCCCTTCCCTGGTCTTTACTTTCACTCCCACCTTGGAGCTCAAACCGATGTGCGTCCCCCAAATATCTAAGTCCCAGCTCCCAGGAGGCTGCTTGAAAATAATACCAGACCCAGCCTTTGCCATCAAGCTTGTGTTATAAGGGACTTCAAAGCCTGGTCCGAAGGAAGTGGGGGGAGCAGGGAACATGGACTTTCGCTTTTCTCCCCCCAACCCCCCTTTTCAAAGTCCTTGTCTATGTGCCTCTTGTGCAAGAGGATAATTACCAGCCATTCCCAGCCCGGCCTGCCTGCTTCCCTTCCCTCACTGCTCTATCTCCAGCAGTGCAGTATTTCCTTCTGTCTCTATTATTAGCTCACTTCTCTTTACCATTCACTTCCTACCTCTCCCTGGCTGTTTTCATCTTCCTCCACCATATTTTTTCCCTTCACTTCAGTGAAGTTATGAGGGGAGCACTTGCCATGCTCTGTTCAGAGGAACTTCTTTTTCTTGGTTTACATGCCATGAGTGAATTTTACCTCCCATGTCCTTGTGCCTTTATTCCTAGGCCTAGGAAAGAAGATGATGCCTTCCCACAGGATACACTGAAGGAGTTCTAGTAATAGGACTGTGTTCTGCACAGGGCCATGGGCTCTTGCCCTCTCTCCTTCACCCACTATCTCCTCTCACCCTTCTCTCTGCTTTTTGTTCATTTGTCCCACTCATGGTTTACCTCCAGATTGCTGTTTTAGTAGCAAAGCAAAAATGAATCTTGGTTTGTTCAGTTTGTGGCTTTTTTCTTTCCCTTTCAATTATTTCCTAGTTTGGTTCTGCTAATATTGTTTCAGATATTATTATTGTTTTCATTAGCTGAACTTGCTAAATCACCATGCTAGTGAATCTCTGGTACTTGGCTCAAGATGGCCCCTCAGACATAGGTGAAGAAAAAAAAGTAGATTTGGGGCAGTTTTTGAGGGATTTGTAATTCCAACCAAATTTGTAATAAGTGGGAAATATTGCATATGTTTCTAGTTTGTTTGATTTTGGGGCCACACCTGGTGATGTTTGGTTATTCTTCTTGTCATAGCATTGGAGGGGTGGTGTTGTACTCTTGGGGGACTCTATGTTTGGGGGACTAAGTGGTGTCAGGGTTCTGACCTTGCATGCAAAGCAGGTGCTTCAACTCATTGAACTCTTTCAGCCCTTGGTATGTTTCTTGGTAAAGTAAAAAGTAAAGCTTGAAAGTATTGCTTTTATTTTGGTGCTTCATGTATGTACCATTCAGTTTGGATAAGGAATTTAGTTTCAGTGGGAGTTTTCTCAAATCGTGCCTTTATAGAATTATGATACTTCTTTGATTCCAACACTGAATAGTTTCTGTAAGTTAAGAATTTTAATGTTTATGATTGGTTAGTGCACAGTTATTACTGAGTTTTACTTTATTCTCAGTGGCAGAGTTTATAAAGTGTGTCGTGCTGTATTTAAGTAGTGAAACTTTTTTGAACAAGCCCTTTCTTTTCAGATTTTTTTTTTTTCTGGGGTAATCAGATTCCTTGGCCCTTTTTTAATGGTCCACGAATAAGATCTTTCTGAATAAGGATAGTTTCATTCTGCTTATGGGCATAGTCTCTGTGCTGGGAATAGAGGGAAGTAGTTGAGGGAATTCTATTTGAGTTGTACCTTACACAGGGCAAAATCATTAAAATGTTCAAAATATTCTATTAATTTTATTCATTTCTTTTGTCACTTGGCCATAATTGGCAGTGCTTGAGGGCTATTGATGGCATGGTTCTGGAAGGAGATAGGTTGTTTGGTTTCCACAGGGGGAGTGAATCTAGGGCTCCTTCCAGCAGAGAATGGGGGTCTGACCCTTAGCCATCTCTCTTGCCCAGCAAGATAATTTCAGGACTGTGAGCAGCAAAATCAGCTTTTTAAAGATAAAAATAGTAGGGCAAAGATTCAGGGGAAGAGGTTTTTAGGATATGCTTTGCAACTAAGCCAGACATACACACTAATTCCCTTTTTGCACATGAGGTGTTTTAATATGGTTGGGTGAGTAGTAGCAGTTTTATTTTAAAGTGTAACTCTTGCCTAAGCCTGACACTTTGAAACTTGCCTTGTGGAGTTTTAAAAGCATTTTTCCAGATTTGAATCATTTATAATGAAAGAGTACTAACCAATAGGAGGTTCATGTGTGCTGTTTGGAGAGGGACTGGTAAGGTACAGGGATTGGAGATGGTTCTTACTTTTCCTTGTGTGATGAGAATGAATGACCCAAAATCTTTGAGGTGCTGGTGGAGTGATCATCCCCCATTCCTCCTGGAACTCTCAATGATCCTGAAATAAAGGAGGATAGAGAACTTTGATTTTTTTTTTTTTTCAGTTCCAGCTTCCATCATGAGCCTGTGACTAGATAGCTCAGACTGGGTTGCTGGTAGGGATTTGATGGTAGAAGTGGGAAGTGGTGATGGTGATGGGTTTGACTGCAGTCTCTGATAGTATGAGGCCCTCATGGGGCTTGGCTTCTTTTTCTTCTTCATGCCTCCTGGGCTTTGTTTAGTATGTTTAGACAGCTATGGGGTGGGGGAAGGGTGATGGTGGTGGAGGTGGGATAAAGCAGCTCCCCTCAACTCCCTTATCTGTACTGGCTTATGAGCATGTGGGGGCCAAAGACCACTCATTGATGCCTTGAGTGGAGTGTCTGACTTTGGGCTGCAGTTTCAGATGAAGACACTACAACCCCCAGCCTTAAACTCCCAGCCAGTTTACTGGGTTTTTAAACCAGGAGTTGGTTTCATTTTAGGTTCTCTTTTCAGAACCACCAAAGTCATCTGAGATTATGAGGAATTGTAAATCAAACAGAACAAAACAAGATGGTGAATGAAACTGCCTTATGTTCTGTTGGGGTTCCACAGACTTCCAAGGTCATGACAACTTTTCGCTTGGGCTTACTTATTGGGATTATTATTTAATTTAGAGATTGAAAGTGGACTGGGTGGGCCCAGAGAGATAGCACAGCGCCTTTTGCCTTGCAAGCAGCCGATCCAGGACCAAAGGTGGTTGGTTCGAATCCTGGTGTCCCATATGGTCCCCGTGCCTGCCAGGAGCTATTTCTGAGCAGACAGCCAGGAGTAACCCCTGAGCACTGCCGGGTGTGGCCCAAAAACCAAAAACCAAAAACCAAAAAAAAAAAAAAAAAAAAAAAAAGAAAGAAAAAAAGAAAGTGGACTGGGTGGGAATATGTAGGAAGATATAGAACCCACCCACTGCCCTCTCCTCCACATCCACTTGGGTCTTTCTAGACTCATCCCAAGGCCTGGTGCTGGTTCTAGCCTCTTGACCATCCTGTTTCCTTCTGTGAAGGAGAGTACACCATTTATTGAGGTTTTTATTTTACAGAGCTACAGGCTCTAACTAACCCCTCTAGCCCAACCAAATCTCCTTTTGAGATTGCTTTCAATAGTGAATGCCCCAAATACTCATCTATGAAAATGCTTTTCTAGGATGAGCCCAAAGCATTTCATCCTTCAAATAAAATCTCTCTACTCGCACTTGGATTGTTACCGGGCAGATGGTAAGCAATTGAAACAGAGAGGCAAGCTGGCAAAAGGAAAAATAAAGCCACAAATATCTGTACACGAAGGTGATCGACGCTCTTGCCAAACCCCCTCCTAACTTCGTTAACGCAGCAGTGGAGCAATTAAGTTAACATGGGAACTCAGACTCATATTGCTAATACAATTGTCCTCCCTTAATGGGGTGAAACAAAGCCTGCATATCATACAAGCGGAAGTGGAGAGCCAAAGGAGAACATCAAGGAGTCCACCCAGCTCCCATTTTGGTGACAGCATTTTGGTGGTGACTGGCACCTTCTTTATTGACATAACCTTAGTACTCAGTCATTGTTGGCTCTTTTTTTATGGGGGGGGGGCACCCCCGGTGGCGCTCAGGGGTTACTCCTGGCTTGGGCCACCATATGGGATGCCAAACACCCTACCACTGTGCTACCACTCCAGCCTCTAATTCTTGGGATGAGACATTGTTTAAGGAAAGGGACCCCTCAGCTATTTTGAGCTTCTGGGGGCTAGTAATTCTGGGGGAGAGGGGAAGAAGGGGGTGACTGGCTCAGAACCCTGCAAGCCTGCTCTGTCCTGGCTTGAGGGAAGCCCTGCATGAGGAAGAGCTGGCAGCTCACTGGGAAGGGAGGCGGTGTGACGAGAGAACACCCTCTGCGCTCCCTCATTCTTGTCACCGACTGGAGAACTTTCCAGACTGTAAAATCTGGCTCTGCTCACTAACCTTGAACTTGAACATTCAGTGACAGAAGGGAGAGAGGGAGAGTGTTTGAGCTGCGGGAGCTGGGTATGCGAGGAGCTGCTGTCACAGCGGGCCATTTGTGGGCCTGCTGGTGCCAAGTTGGGGCTTGCGTGCATGGTTTTGTGTGTGTGTGTGTGTGTGTGTGTGTGTGTGTGTGTGTGAGTGTGAGAGAGAGACAGAGAGAGAGAGACAGACAGAGAGAGAGAGAGCGAGAGCGAGAGAGAGAGCGAGAGAGAGAGAGAGAGAGAGAGAGAGAGAGAGAGAGAGAGAGAGAGAGAGAGAGAGAGAAAACCATCCCAGCTGCAGAACCCCAGCTGCAGAACTCACCTCACCCTCTTTCTGTGCTGGGGAAGTTGGGAAGAGAGGGAGGCAGACTGTGAGATGAGTTTCTCTGCAGAGAAACAGCTCATGTCCCATAGTTTCCAAAGTAGCATTTGGTAGTGGCTTCTAGTGGTGAATGGGGTTCAGGAATAGAACGAGCATGAAAGTACCCCATTATGGGCTCAGGGTGCAGGAGGAAAGTTTTTATTCCTTAGTCAGGGATTAGTTAACCGAGGGAATTGGGGTGTGTATGCTGGACCATTTCTGTAATGCTCAGGGACTACCCCCAGCTTTTTCTTGGAGGATTGCTCCTGGCGGAATCTCAGGGACCATGTGATATTGGGGTTCAACTTGTAGCCTCATGTATGGAGCGTGTGCTCTGGGGTGTCTGTCTCTTTCCGACCCTCAGAGGACCATGCATTCTTGGCTTCCTTTTTGTTGTACCTTGAAACTTGGGAAGGCCTTGCCTGCCTTTTCCAGGCCAGGAACACAGCACTATCTAATATCCAGGATGGACTCCCAATGGACATGAGAAGGAAGAGGGAAGCTAGGGCTTGGCAAGTAAAAAAGCAACCTTTATTTCCTCCCAGCCTGGTGTAAGCTTCCCAGTGTTAGCACTTGGGCATGTGACTCAAGGAGGGAAAGGGCAGTGGTGATGGGAGCAGAGAGGCACATGGGTGGAAAGCCTCTGCTATTGTGCACATGCTGAGCAGGAGCAGCTCCATGTTCTGGCTTTACTTTGGTATTTGTGCCTCCAGGATTTGGTGGGACAACCATGCGTTGGGAAGCTAGCTACTTCCACTTCTTTTCCTGGGCCAGACAGGAGCTTTCTTTCATCCAATCTCCCCACATTGAGTTATGGGTTTCAAGAGGCCCTAGTTGCCCCTGTCTTGCTCAAGGGCGTAGGGCATCTGGGATTCACCTAATGAGGGTGTAGCCCCTCAGCTAAGCCTCTGTCAAGCTGGAGCATCCTTCGGAGGTACAGCTGGAACACCATTCTGCACCCACCTCGCCTCCATTCTCAGGTTTAGTAAGCATTAACTGGTTGGTGCTGAGGTAAACCTAGTGGTCCAGCCTGCAAGGGTTATTGCCAAGCAGAGCCAGAGCAGAGGGTTGTGTTTCCTTTAGATTTTCTCTGCACTCAAAGCATCTTCCATCTCCCAGGTGTGCTGACAGTCTTGTTACCCTCAAAACTGAAGAGCCACCCCATTTCTACTACAGCTTTCAATGCAAAACTAAGGGGAGCAAACAAAGTCAGTGGAGACTAGTAGCTGCAGGACTGTGTCTGAGATGCAGCCCAGTACCAAGCAGGGCAGTGTCCTGGAAAATGCATCGCCTCAACCTCAGGATGGATGTCTTTGAAGCTGCTAAGTATGCCAAATGCACCCAAAGAAAAACTTCATTAAAGCTCAGGCATGGAGCTCTATACTTCTTTTTTCTCTTTTAGACAAATACCGTTAAGTAGGAGCTCTGTGTTCCCAGGAATGACTGAATGAACATCACAATGAAGGATGTAAAATCCTTGAATGTAGTGGGCAGATTCCTGTTTCCTGGTACTGTTTCTCACCATAGCCTATGACCACTTGTACATGATGTTTCGACAGCCTGTAACTACATGTGCACATGTGTTATGATAGCCAGTAAAGATAATATGCATATCGTGGCAGTCAATGGCTCCTATTCACACATGCCACCAAAGCCCACAGCCTTGTTTGGGTGATGTCTTTGGAGGTAGAGCAGATTGGAGGGGCTGCCCTTGGGAGTGGGGTGATGGGCTCCCAGTTTTTTGGCTTCTTGTCTACTAGCTTGGGGACTCCCCCTTCTGTCCCTCTCACTGTAGTCCGTGATCCTCAGCCTTCCCCATCTGCTTGTTGCCTTCAGTCTTTCCCTTCTGCTGTTTTCCTGAAAATCTCTGTGATAGCAGCTTCTGTGTCCTGCCCAGCCCCCCGGGGCCTGCATTCTCTCTGTCCCTGTTCCTCACTCATTCTCAGCCTGTTTTTTTTTTTGCCCACTCTGACTCTGTTCTTCTTCCAGGACATCACCCTAAAAGGCTCTTCTCCTTTTCTCCTAACAAATTGCTTATTCTCTAGGAGTCTTTTCTTGGGTGCTTTGAGATTGGAGGAGACAGTCCCTCCTACCACCACCTCCACCATCCATATTGGAACTCCATGGTCTCTTTGTGGCTAGTTTCAGTCACCTGATTCCAGGCCCATGAGGTCAGTCCCTTGGTTACCCAGCCACATGCTCAAGCTGCATGAATTGGTGCTACATAAATGTTTGTTCAGTGGAGGAGTGTGGTCCTCTCTGGATTTTGTGCTTGGCTTGGAGTCCCATGCCTAACACCCGGGTCAGGTTGTCTGTCTCTCTGCAGGACTGTCTGCTGGGCACCTGCTGGATTAAATAGTCAGGCGGCTAGAACTTGGCACATGTTAAATGTACCATGGAGTTGCATACGTGGTCTAGTTGTGCATTCTGGATAATAGCTACTGGAGTGGCTGGCTTTTACGTGGAGTGTCTGCATTTTGTTATTCTCTTTGATCTTTTCTGCTCCTCTCTGCAAGGATTCTGTGACCCATAATGTTCGTTGAAGACAAGAAAAGTGATTGTAGATCAGTTCTCATTGCAGTGTGTAGAAAAGGAAAAGAAGAGAAATGGGTCTGGCCTTGTGAGAAACCCTAATTCCCTCTCCCTCTCCCTCTCTCTCCTCCTCTCTCCCTCTTCTTACTCCCAGTGTTACAAAGCAGAACTGACCTGCTAAAGAAGAACCCAAGTTGTTTCCTAGCTCTGGGCGAGATCTCAGCACAATGAAATTCTGGAAATGTGTACACACATTTGTGCATAGACATATGTGTGCACATATACACACACATTCTTTTTCTCTCACACTCAACCTCACACACACTTTTGATGGTTCTCCAGGAAGACCTGTTTCTTGTTCTTTAACTTAGCTAACAGTGATCTGAGTCCTTATCCGAGTCTATGCTTGTTTACTGGGTTGTGGCTAAATGACATGGATCCATCTCCTGATGATCTGGCATAAATAAGCTCAAGCCAAGCTATCCTGGTGTGCTGGATTCTGGCCAGACCACTCTGGTGTACACCAGGCCTCAGTCCAGGAGGCTGTGATGTGGTGGTCCCTAGTGCGTGCAATGTGCTCTGTAACCTTGGAGATGTGTCATTCTGCCTCTGTAAACTTCCACTTTTTTTTGCTGAGAAGTGCTGCGTGTGGCACCTGTGGGTGATGATAGCGAGAGCTACTTCCTTAGCTGCAAGGTTCTCCTGGATGCTGTTGATGATATTCATGCTGCATCTCCTGTTTCTAGGTGCAGATACCCCTTTCCTGTCCCCTCTAGCAGAGGGACCCCCCCCACCAACCCCTGTGGTACTGCTCTTCTTTCTCACCGTTCTTTCTTTGGTGCTCACCCTTCTGGGTGCAAAGCCATGTTGTACCCATCTCAGTAGTCCTTGGGTCCTCCTAGGGTAAAACATGCAGTCCTTGGTATCTTTGCTGTTGAATGAATGAATGATTGAATGAATAAAAGAGGGCATATGAAGGACCTTACATGTTACCCTATTAATGCCAAAAATGTTAGGCATGAAAAGAAGGTGAAATGGCCAGGGCTTAGAGACCCCCGGAGACTGGAGGCCACCTCCTTCTCTAAGGTGGTCATAGGAACTCCACTTATGGTGGAGGCCAGGACTTGCCAGGTCTGTTTTTTGAGGTCTGGGAGGAAGGGAAGCCTGCTTGGGCATATCTGCAGGTTAGTGTGGATGGGAGCATAAAAAGGGAGCTGTTTCCAGAGGGGTTGGTTCTGAGGGGTTGATTTGCTGGGGATTAGTCTGATGGGGAGCAGCCTTGGGGTGCTGAAGCATGGATAGTCTGAGTGAAGAGCAGTCTGAGAGTGGTGTTCTGAGATGAAGAAGATCTGAAAGGGAGGCACTCTGAGGGGGCTGATCTGGGGGGCTGATCTGAATGAGGCTGATTACAAGAGGGGTGATGGAGGTGCTGATTTGAAAGGGGGTACTCCAAAGAGAATGACCTGAAGAGTCTTGTCTGAGGGACAGTGACCGAGAAGGGCTCCTCTTACTGCATCCCCACCATTCAGCAGGAGGCTTTCTTCCTCTTCTTCAGGATCCTCTTCCTTCTGGAAAGACCTGTTTCTCCTCTCCTTGAAATGGAGTTGCTTGTTTTCAGCCCAGCGCATGTTGTCCTCTTTCTCCCAGAAGCAACTCCATAGGATTGGAGACAGTGTTACGTGTTCCCCATAACAACCAGCCTGTTGTGTGGAGATTAAGGGGAATACTCTTTAGGAGAAAGACCATGACCCAAAGATCATTTGTTTTTCTTCCTGGACCTCTTTGGCCCTCAGCATCTAAATCAAATAAGGCCTGAGTGAATAGCCACGCGCACAGGGCTTTATGGTGCAAGGAAATTCCTGGTGTGGGAACTGGGTGTCAGGATGGTTATGTATGAGAACGAATGTTCTTTCTTAAGTAAAGTCCTTTGTTCTTCCAACCCCCATTCACCCAGTTTCTCATTTCTGTACACTGGAGTTGTAGAGGGATCATTTTGGGGCTGCTATGAAGTTCGCCTGGTCTGAGAATTTCTCTGACCTCTAAATTAATCCCCACCCCCCCTTTTTTTTTTGGGCCACACCTTGTGGTACGCAGGGGTTACTCCTGGCTGTGCACTCAGAAATTTTTCCTGGCGATGCTCAGGATTGAACCTGGGTAGACTGTACGCAAGGTAAATGTCCTACCTCCTGTACTTTCACTCCAGCCTCCTAAATCAGTCCTTTTTGAAATAGGGCCACCATGGGGTCTGGCTATAGTCTGTCTGGTTCTTTTTTCCCCTCAGGGAAATGGTACCTTTAGGAAGTGTTTTTTTTTTTTTTTTTTTTGCTGGTGACACTTGAGTGGCTTATGTCTCAGCTAGAGATTGGCTTGTCCCTCTCTTTCTAGCCTGCTTGTCTTGGGGCCATCACAGGCCCAGCAGGGTGACCCCACTTCTGTCGGCACTCCACACCAGGACACCCCTGGGGTTTCCCTCATTCACACCTCACATCTCCCTCAAGTGTGCTGAGCTCTTCCCACCGATTTCATTTTGATTCAGCTTTATGAGTCCTTGGCTGGAAGTTGGGACTGGTGGTGTCTGTGGTTAAGACATTCTTGATTTCTGATTTCCTTGGGACACGAAGGCACATCTAGCTTTGATCAGGCTCCGAATGTGTTCTTGCCCTAGAATGCAGAAAGCAGATAGTGAAAGGGGTTTCCATTCTTTCTGGCTTATGCTCTTCCCAGAGCATTTTGGCCTCCTCTCAGGAATGATTCAGAAAATCCACCATTCCCATGAGAACCCCAGGGAAGCACATATAGAGCCTTCGAATGGAAATAAGAACCCAGCTGTTTCTGTGAGGGGTTCCCATTCATTTCAGGTGCACTAGGCTAGTGACCAGATGGCTGAGTTGACCCACACATCTTTAATACCACCACCATTCACACTTGTATTATTCCTAAATTTCTGCCTGTGGAATGTTTTCTCCCTTTGTTTTTGGCTGAGAGCTGTTCTCCTTGGAGCACTGGTGCCATTACCCACCTCATCCCCTGAAGTCCTCATGACAGGAGAGAGCATGCGTGAGTGCAGGGATTTCCTTGCAGCCAGGGATTAACACCCTCCAGACTGAAGACCTGGGAGAGGAACACTAGATAGCAGAGCAGCTTGTGAAAATGATGGACTGTCCTTGTTTTACCTCACAGCAGCAGAGCAATCGGCCTGGCAGCTAATTAGAACATCTCCCCAGTGGTGCCGCTGATCCACTTCTCCTGGCTCTTGCTGGAACACTCCTGTGGTCTCAGATGGAGGTCCCACATCAGTATTTGAGAAGGCTTTTTTGCACTTCTGCTTCCTTTCCATTTCTCAAGATCTTCCCACCTTTTGGATCCCTGGGTAGACCAGAAAGACATACATATGTGGCCTTTAATATCATACAGAGATGCTTAAGAGAGCTTCAGGTCTGGGCCACACTATGAGGACACAGGCAAAGAGCTGACCTGGTCTCTGGACATTTTGAAAATGGACTTTTCTCTGCTTCCCACTGCTTGAGATGTAATTTCTTTCTCACATGACTGGTATCCTCTCCCTCTGTGTGGATAAAAATGATCTTGTTAGGGCATCTGAGTTCCTCCAGAACTTGGTGTGACTATTGGTGTCTATCTTTTTCAATATAATTTTTGTTTGTAGCTAATAGAGAGGCATATAGAGCTCATCCTTATCTTTCTTGTATAATGCATTAATTATAATGCATTATATATTATTATATAATATATATATATATAATATTATTATATATTATATATTATAATGCATTATAATGGGGGGGTTTGTGACATTCACACAGCTGTTGACACTTTATTATTGTTATATTTTTAATTTTGGGGGGGTTGGGCCACACCCAGTGGTACTTGGGTTAGTCCTGACTATGCGCTCAGGGGTCATGCCTTGTGGTGCTCAGGAGGTTATATGGGATGCTGGTCATTGAACTGGGGTGGCAGCCTGCAAGAAAAATGCCCTTTCTGCTGTGTTATTGCTCTGACCCCCACTTAGCAAATGCTATGCTTTATTTCTAATGGGTTCCTAGTATTTCTTCTCATCTTCTTGTCCTAAACCAGCACATTTAGTGTCTTGTCTGGGATGAGGCAAACAATTGGGAGAGTATGCGATTGAAGTTAGGTAGGAAAGTTCCTAACTGGAAGAATGAAACTCATTCTCACCACTAGTGACATGTTCTATTGCCCCTTTGATTATTAGGGCTAATAATCAAATGTTCAACTAAAAGATTGCACCTTGATTAGACTTAGTAACCTCTCTTCAATATAAGATCATTTTAATTTCATATTTCACATACATAATCATAATTTGGGAGGGATGGGCATACCCAGTGGTTCTCAGGGCTTACTCCTGACTGCGCTGGGATCACGCCTGGTGGTGCTTGGGGGACCTTATGGAATGCCAGGGATTGATCCTGAGTCCACTGTGGTACAAGGCAAACTGTACTATCACTTTGACCCCTACACATCTTTTTTTATACTTCAGTGGGATATGATGTTTAAATGTCTGTTCAGTGAATGACCTCATTCTTTTGTGCTGAATTTGAGGTGGGATCAATATGGAACTATGTTGTGATTCTCCCAGACTGTACTTTCTAGATTATATATAGTTTAGAGTCACAGTACTAGGAATTCAAAAGAGAATTATGCCTTTAAGACATAGGAAGTCTGGCTTTTTTTCTATAACTCTCTCTCTCTCTCTCTCTCTCTCTCTCTCTCTCTCTCTCTCTCGCTCTCTCGTTTTTTTTTTTTTTTTTTGGTGTTTGAGTCACACCGGGCAGCGCTCAGGGGTTACTTCTGGCTCTACGCTCAGAAATCACTCCTGGCAGGCTCGGGGGACCATCTGGAATGCCGGGATTCGAACCTCCATCCTTCCGTATGCAAGGCAAACGACTTACTCTTCATGCTATCTCTCCAGGCCATACTTCTATAACTCTTTTTTTTTTTTTTTTTTTTTTGGTTTTTGGGTCACACCCGGCGGTGCTCAGGGGTTACTCCTGGCTGTCTGCTCAGAAATAGATCCTGGCAGGCACGGGGGACCATATGGGACACCAGGATTCGAACCAACCACCTTTGGTCCTGGACCAGCCGTTTGCAAGGCAAACGCCGCTGTGCTATCTCTCCGGGCCCACTTCTATAACTCTTAAGTCTCAGGGAACTGAGGGAAAACTTTGGGCCTGAGATTCCAGTTTGTTTTCCTAAAAATTTCATCAGAATATAAACTCAAACAGATAGCCCAAAGAGAATTTCCCTATGAATCATTGATGCTGCCCTCTTTATATGTTACTATTGGTTTTTATTTTGGGGGGATGCATTGAATAATACACTTCTACTTTTTTCTATACTTTTCCAAGTTTATCTGTAGTTTCTTGATTCCCGAGTTAGAAGAGGCATTCCTTTTAATGACTAGAGGAATATAAAGCCGAGAGACTGACCTTTCTTTCTATTAGCTGGTATCAGCTACCGCAGAATCGGGCCTGCATTCAGCAACTGTATATTGCCACATGGCTAATGGATAAAGATGGTCATTTGTCACAGGCATTGACAATGGAAGCAGGAGTGAGTCAGGAAGTTGGCCCTGCATGTAAAGGGCTTTAGAAACACCATGACCAATTAATTTCACTTTATTTTCTTTGTAATATTTGTACAAGATGGATGTAAACATCACATGTATTTTTGAATGTTCTTTTAGAAGGAACAGAAAAACTGCATGATAAGGGTTTTCTTTTTTTTCATGTGGTAGATAACTCCGGGCGTTGTAGATGATGTCTCCTCTTTGACATGCTTTGATTCACTGCTTAATTTGATCAGTGAGGGGGTCTCCAGTTAGCTTCAAAAACAATTCTTTTTTTAAACCTTTGATATTTTTACTTAGAAAGACTTTCATTACCCAAAGATCAAATACATATTTTGTTAAATATATATACATATATATTTATAAAACGTGTCTTGGTTTCACTTTTTCATTCAGGTTTTAAGAGACTTGGAGAAATTTGCAAATATATTTAAAAATAAAGAGATGAGCATAATAAGCTATATTTATATATATTCACTTAACTTAATTATCTATATTTGACTAATCTTGTTTTACTTATCATAAACTACCACATACAGTGACTTGCACCAGATGATGCAGGAAATTGGGTTGTTGTAAGACCTTATCTCTCTTCTTATGCTTTCTCACTCTATTATTATTTAAATTTGAGGGTGGGTGGGTAGAGATATATTGGGTACACCACTTTCCTTGCATGAAGCCAACTCAGGTTCCATCCTTGGCACCAAATATGATTCTCTTGAGTCCCCCCTCCCAGGAATGATCCTGAAGTCCTGAACACTGCTAGATATGGCCTCCCAACCAAAATTGAGGGAGGACCATACCTGGAGATGCTCAAGGGCTAATTTAATATTTTGAAGAGTAAATTCTCACATAGTTTTATCTCTAAGTACTTTAGTATGTATTTTTAACTGACTTAGAAAAATAAACACAATGTCCTTATCACACCTACAGGCTAACAGTAATTCCTTCATGGTGTCTAATATCTAGAGTCCTAGCAGAATCCTTGGGTTTTATGCACCCACTTTTGCTTTAAGTCAGGTTCATACATTTATAATGTCTGTGAGCCAGTTTTTATTGTGAGGAGAGAGACCAAATTTAAGTGAAATATAAACAATTCCTGGTAATAATGAGAACTGCTGAGAAGGAAGCAGCATTTGTGGGTAACAGGAAACAGAAATGGTGCAGGCTGAGGGCGGGGCTGTTCTGGGTTATGTGTTCAAAGGAAGAGCTGACCAGAGAGTGAGGCGATGTCCTGACAGGTGGGATGGTCAGGAAGGGGCTGACCAAAGGTAGTGCCCTGGGCCTGAGACCAGGCAGAGAAGGAGTTGGGAACAGCTGCTGGGTGGGGGAATTTGTCAGTTCCTTACAATCTGGTGGGCTGGATCTGGGAGGGTGGGGTGGTTTCAGCTAACCACACCAGCATTTTTCACAATTAATTCTGGCTTTCATTACCATCAGCTGTAATGTATCACTTTCCAATGTCTGATTTTTCAATAGTATACATTAAGAAGGAACATGTTTGACATCTCAAACACAGTTATAGAAATTGTGGCTGATTAAAAAAAAGGCAAAATACCGCATTGATCAGCTTTGTTTAATTGTCCTTGGGCATTTTATAAGAAGGGGAAAACTTTTATTTATTATTTATTTATTTATTTATCTATTTATTTATTTATTTATTTATTTATTTATTTATTTATTTATTGGGTTTTCTGGACCACACCCAGTGACATTCAGGGGTTACTCCTGGCTGTGTGCTCAGAAATCACTCCTGGCTTGGGGACCATATGGATCGAACTGCGGTCCATCCTAGGTTAGCTGCGTGCAAGGCAAATGCCCTGCTGCTAGTGCTAAGTGCTACCACTCTGTCCCCAGAAGGGGGAAATTTTTTTATAAGAAGGGAGGTGGGAAACTGGGGACATTGGTGAAAGGAAAGTCTCACACTGGTGGTAGGATTGGTTTTGGAACATTAAATGTTGGAAAAACTGCATTATAAACAACTTGGTAAATCACAGTGTTATAACAGATTTTTATTTTGAAAAAGAGAAAGTGAAAATTCAAATTATCCAAAGCCCTTCTGAAATGCACCAGTTCCAAAAGGCACAGTCTTCTCTTGCTGTATGAAGACAACCCTTATTTCTTTTCTAAATTAGTTCTTCCATTATGTTGCCTTTAGACTTACATGCTACCTTGATGGACATCTTTAAGGCCCACATATGAGAGTGATTATTCTAGATTCCCAAACTCTCCATAGTTCTGTGGGACAGTTTTCTTCTGGAGATTTCGATAACTTCCTGATTCTGGGTAAAAGAAAATGGACAACTTCTATTTTTGTGTATTTCTTCTGACTATTTAGCGCTTCTCCTTCTCTGGATAGAAGCCAACAGTACAGACAAGTTTTCATATTCAGAGGAATAGGTGGGCATTACAGGGGCAGAGATGATGGTCTTTATGATTTGGCTTTATTTTGGCCCCCTACTAGAAAAATACAGGATAGGCTTGGCTTAACCTTTTTTGTTCCAAAGATAAAATGAGCTAAATGTTCATGTCGTGGAGCAAAAGTAGATGATGCTAGCTGTTTTCTTCTCAACCAATTTAAAAGAAGCATTTGAAAGAAAGTCTTGACACAGACACAAAGAGTTTGTCAGCTTTTCTTTAGACACAGCGGCCACAGTCAGACTAAACACTGGTCGACATTTCATTTAGTCCACAGTGTAGATATTTGTTCATCCACATATTTTCCTTCTACCAAAAGGCCTTCAAGGTTAGTTTTTATCCCTGAATTTAACCCGCAGCAAAATTCCAGTGTGTTGTCACACGCAGCTTAAAATGTTATCTTTGATTTAATCCAGAAAGTTCTATCATCACTCCCCACCCCCAAAAATGTTTCTGGTATTTTCGGCTTAGTTGTGACGTCCATAAAAGCTTGTGGGTAGTTTTGTAATTTATACATATAATTTCCGCATGTATAGTCTTCATTTGTTCAACGTCAGGGCCTACAAGTTAGTTGGGGCCCCACTACTGCATTTTTTTGCCTCCCCCACAATGGGTGGGATATGAACAAATGATAGATTCAGTTTGTCTTCATGAACTTAAACAGGATATCGTGTCTTATTGCAGTCTGGAGCATCTCAATTCTTTTTCAGACCCTCAGGCTCTGACAAGGTCCTGCCTTTTAGCATGTCAGGTTCCTGGGGCACTGTGGACCCACCAGATCAGTGAGAAAGAGAGGAGGAATTTGCTTGTCTTGCATGCAGCTGAACCGGGTTTGGTCTCCAGCATTTAATATAGTCCCCCAAGCACTGCCAAAAGTGAGCACAAAGCTAGGAGTAACACCTGAGTATTGCCCCAAACAAACAGGAAAAAAAAAACCAACAACCAATAACAAGTGGAGAGGGGGGTAGAAATCTCATCCCTGAATGAGTCAAGAACACTGAGAATGAGAAATGGATTAATGTAGTGACTGAGTGCTCAGGAAGGACTCGGCTCAGTCCTACCCAGAATCAGTTGAGTATGTTAGTCTGTGCTGCTGTTGGAGAATCAATCCATGTTTATTGTGTTCCTTCACTGAGTCCTGCTTTCAAGCCTTGCAGGGAAAGAAAAGCACAGGAGCTGCATGTGGCCTCATTTAAATAGACTTAGAGAATACCAAGCTCCATGGCCCCAGACACTGGGTAAAGCACGTCAGGTGCAAATGTGGTTGAAGGGGTTGAAAGGGAGTGGAGAGCTGATTGCAGTCCAACTCGAATAACGATCTTAGTGTCAGCCGCCAACTTTATAACATGCTTATCAGATGCGCAGTACTGTGAGTTTTACAGGTGTTCCCTCCTTGAAATTGTTTGTCAGCCCAGTGAGACTGAGGCTAGTTCTACTCTGGAGCCTGCTTTAGCCATCACACTACTGAGGCCTGGCATGCTGTTTGGTCCAGGACCCTAAGAGGAGCTACTCACAGATTCTAGAATGGCCCTCGCCTCACCACCAACCATATAAGGGTGGTCTGGAAAAAGCTGGTCAAAGCAGGACATCTTTGGGAAAAAGTAGAAGCCTCCCTAGTGGGAGAAGTACTTGCATAGGGGAAGTGGAAGTGGAAGGATCAGGAATGTCTTTCAAAGGACTTGAATGTCAGAGAGATAAAGTGCAGGGGTTACGGGATTTGTCTTATTTGCAGTTGACCCCTGTCCCATCTCTGGCACTATATGTAGTTATCTGCATTCCCACAAGAAATAACCCTTGATCAGAGAACCAGAAGTCCCTAGCACCACTGGGTTCACCCCCAAAATGGCAAAGCAGGAATCCCAAACCAAAAAAAACTAAAGTGGACTTGTTCGGTCAGGCAGCTGGAGAACCCCTGAATGCGTTTCCCATTGCCACTCTGGAGAAGGGGTCCTGGAAGTCAATTGTAAGATAGGGTGACCATGAACATATTTGTTTTTCCTTTCTGCTTGTAGTTGGTGGCCAGTTTGATTTGCATTTGGCCCTTTCTCCCTGAACCTTAAGGAATCAAATCAACATCAGGCAGTGCAGGATCTTCTCAGCACCCAAGTCCATGAGCTGGTTGTTACTGACCTGTGTGAAAAGGACAAATGTTCAGACTAGTCTGGTGCCATTGCTTTCCCTCTGGGGGATCTTTTTCCTTTTCTCTGGATATAGGGCTGGAGAAATGCAAAACCACATTTCAAAGCCATCTTGGCAACTTTGGAAAATGGGATGCGCAGAGAAGCTTCCAGAATAATCACAGCCCTGGTTGTTCTGGAGGCCTTGGTTTTGGGTCCCAGGGGCTAATTAGGAGAAACCTTTGTGATCCCTCGTCCAGGCTGCATTGTATTTAGTGAGCACCATGCGGGGGAGTGACCACAGTTTTCTCCTCCATGCTGATTAATCTCGGCTTTAAGTACAGGCTCCAAAATGAAGTGTAAGTGATAGTAGTCTGAAGAAGCAATCCAAGCTGAACATTAAGTGACATGGGGCTTCTGCAAGTGTGGGAGGGGCTGGGAACAAAGGTTACTGACTACCTCTATAGCTCTTTTTAGACAAAGAAAATATGTGATTAAGAAATGTTTTGGCAAGATCTCATTGAGATTACTTACTGGGAAGGCGGCCCAGGACGCAGCCAGGCAGGAAAATGTGGGGTGTTTGCTGGGGTTGAGGGAAAAGTTTGGAAAGAATGGGAGTAGAGAGGATGTCTCGCTGGTGGGGGAAGGTCTCTTTGTTCTCTTAAGGGATCCCCACAGATGCTGAAATTGGAAGAGGAAGGGTCCTTGGTGTGAGGGACATTGGGTGGCAGTATTTAGTATTTAGTATTCCAGGACAGCCTGGAGCATTTGCTGTATTATTTGACTTCGAACATTGGCTACTCCTGTCCAGTCTTCTCCAGGAAGAAAACCTTATTGTTTATAGTCACCCTAGCATAGAAAGTTCACAGTTTTGCAAACAGGCTGGCTTAAGTACACAGAGGAAATTTGCTTTTTGCGTGCCAATATTTCACACCTTCATTTTATCAGAGAAAAAAAGAAATGGTCATGCAATAAAATTTCAGTGGGGAGTTTGATTTGAGGATGTTTGGGAAAGTGAGTGAGAGGTTTGTCATGGTTTCTATGGACCTGGACATGTTTCATGTCTTGGCTGACCTCATGTCATCCTCCTGGACAGTTTCTCACTGGGATGTCTTTCTTCGTCCCCTTCTTTCTCAGACATGTGCTGACAGTTTTCTCCTGGGTGCAGACTATCCAGGGAGATAGTCCTCTGCTGTACATCACTTCTGGAGAGAGAAGGAAAAATATGGTTTTCTTGCACATAGCAAGTCAGTTTGCCAGGCACAGCTCAGTGTTATCAGCTTGAATTTATGATGCAGTTTCTGAAGGTCAGATTCCTCAAAGAAGACATAAGTGCTGGACCTTATGTACCTTGGGGTGTGGAAGTAACATGCCCCCACCTACTAAAATGGAGGTCCCAACACAGATGGTTTTTTCCAGTTCTAAGTTCCTCCAGGAATGGAAGGATGGAAGGCATGAGGATTGCAATGAGTGGACCTGGATTGCCATGTGTTTACATGGATAGCACCACATGGCATGTGGAATGTGATGTGTGGATTGTGATGTATGAATGTGGATTGTGTTGTGTAGACGTGGGTGGTGATATTTGGATGTGGAGTGTAATTTGTGGATGTGGAATGTGATGTGAGGACATGGATGATGACATGTTTGTGTGTGTGGATGTAGACATGGAAGATGATGTTTTGTTGTGGATGGTAATGTGTGGACATGGATTGCGATATAGATTGGGCTGCAATGCCTCCTTTTCCTTGTAGGTCTCATCCCAAGTAGGCTGGTAAAATTTACTGGCAGAGGGGTGTTGTGACCTATGTTCTCTAGGGATGCTTCACCTCCCCTCAGGACACTTGCTTATTTTGCAGAGATTTTGGTTTAATATCCTTATAACTCCATTTTTTTGTTGATTTTGATATTGAACTTAATAATGTAAAGACTTGGATTAATCACCACCTCCACAGTGTATATCATCTTTGTTTTTATTTATTTGTTAATTTATTTATTTGCATTTGCTCTGGTGGTGTTCAGGAGCTACTCTTGGCTCTGCTCTTAAGAATTACTCTTGGTGGGCCCGGAGAGATAGCACAGCTGCATTTGCCTTGCCAGCAGCCGATCCAGGACCAAAGGTGGTTGGTTCAAATCCTGGTGTCCCATATGGTCCCCCGTGCCTGCCAGGAGCTATTTCTGAGCAGACAGCCAGGAGTAACCCCTGAGCATCGCTGGGTGTGGCCCAAAAACCAAAAAAAAAAAAAAAAAAAAAGAATTACTCTTGGTGACCTGGGGACTAAATGAGATGCTGGGAATTGAATACATGTCAGCCTTGTTCAAGGCAAGTGCTGACCTGCTGTCTTTATCTTTTGACTTATTTAAAGTGATTTTATAAGCAATTATAAACTCATAGTGTTCTGTGGTCTCCCATGCCATGCCACCAAGTTCTCTGTTGAGGCCCCAAGTAAAAGCCAGGATCCTAAAAAATGTTCTATATCTGTTTGGATGATGTTCCTTTCATATCTTATTCCCTTCCTAGTGTTGCTCATTATCTAAGTCCAACATGCTTTGTTTATTCCTTTACTTTCTGCAGACTTTTTTCCGCCCAAGTTTGCTCCAAAAGTGAACCACATAAAAGCATTAAACATAGACTCCACCCCAAATCTGTCTATGCAATATCTTCTAATAATAATTAGATAATTATTAATTGCAATTACCTTCTAACTTTATGAAAAGGATGTCTGATTGTATCTAGCCTTTGGGTTTTATCTTTTTTTTTTTAATCTTGGCTGCTCTTGTTCACCTTTGTCACTGCTTGTCACTAGTATATTTGCTTTGGCCTCTCTGTTGGGTTATTACACCCATCAAATTTTTTCACTTTCCCCCTAATGGGCATCCAGATTGGTGCTGTGATTTCTGCTCTGGGTGAACATGTCAGCTAGCAATACTCTGCCTATATCATTGGTGGCTATGTGCCTAAAGTCCTTATGTCTGTGACTCTGCTTTTTGAAACCAGCTGAAGGTCATGTATTGGAGGAATGCTTGTGGGAAGCAAAATGATGCTAACTTCCCAGTGATTTCTGTTTCAGTTTGATGTGAAGCAAAGCTGCCTGTACACTTGCTATGAGACAAGGCATCTTTTTCCTTATTGCTCCTCCTGCCTCTTTCCCAGTTCTACCTCGTACTTGGTTCCAGTACTCTGGGCTCACAGTCCTTTCTTTCTTTTACACAGCAGTCTTGTCATTACTGCTAGCCAACTTTGTCTATTTTCAACTCTGTGGAGACAACAATGTGTACTCTAGGAGATGAGTTTCATGTGCTTTTGTCTAACCAGGACAGTGTCTGAAGGAGATGCTCCCAAGACTTGCTGTTTTGAGAAAAGGATATATGCAACTGAAATTGCACCCAATGCAAACGGTGCATTAGGGTTTCTGCTGTGACATTTATTCGGAGGAAAGTGCTTGCTGTATATGCCCCGGTACATGTGGAATGGCAGGGGAAGTATATGGGAGCTGATCTTCAGAGATTAAGAATTTGTGCAACAGATTAGAGGGTGGATGGTGGTACTTTTGCAGGGAACTCAGTGGCATTGGAGGGCATGGCCACTCTGGAACTTGGGGGTGTGCTTAGGTGTGCGCTGCTGTGCTTAATGTGGAAAAAAGGGTGTCTCTTCAGTTTCGAGTATCATGGAAAGCACAAAGTCATTTTTTACTTGAGTCCTTTCACTGCCCTGTGGTCATCTGGCTTTGTGATACTTGATGACAGCTCTCCTCCTCCCCCTTCATAGTTTAAGAAGGGAGGTCCAACCATGTGCCCAGACTAGTGGAATGAGCCAAGTGATCTCTGCTTGTTCACCTCTTCCCTTGGACAGACCCAGTCCTCCCCCAGTCTGGATTCTGGAACAATCAGGACCATGTGGGTGGGCTTCTCCTGCAACCACACCATCTTGGAGAAGGCCAGAGGACCCAGTGGGTTGAGACTGTCTTCTGCTCTTGTCTTCCTGGCACCAGCTCTCTACTGTGGCTGATTTCCTCGCTTTGTTCTGAGGCAGTGAGAGGGCTGGTTTCCAATAAGAACGCCTGAGTATAGGGGGAAGGCAGGTGTCTCTCAGAGAAAAAGCTGGATCTTAGTGGCCTGTTCTTCCTCCCTGCCTCAGACAGCCACCTCACTCAGGCACATGCATTGAGGATGGGCACGGGGAGTCACATCAAATAAAAGTTTTATTGGAAACCAGTGGCAGAAGAGAGACATTTTCTTACTCCATGGCATAATAGATGGTGACATTTTGGATGGCTTTGGGGACGGTTTTATTTCAGTGTTTCCTTATTAGGTGACTAATTTCATTTTAATTCTCCCTCCTATTTAGCACAGTGGTTAAGAGCACATACACTTGACTGTTTCACATAAACTTGGGCCACGACAGGAGCACAAGAGGATGAGCACTGGCTTTTATGTGTAGGTGGTTCAGGTTCAGTCCCTAGTACTGTATCATCCCCCAAGACTGTTGGGAGGGACTCCAAGTCTGAGCTAGGAGAAGCCCCTGAAAGCCACCTTGTGTCAGTGTCCCTCCTGGCACCCTCCAAAGTTTCTTTTTGGGGAGACAGACAGTACTCTGTTTCTACCATCATTTTGGGGGGTTTTGGGCCACACCGGTGGTGCTCATGGGTTACTCCTGTCTTTGGCATTCAGAAGTTACTCCTGGCAAGCTTGGGGGGACCATATGGGATGCTTGGGATTGAACCTGGATTGGCCACATGCAAGGCAAATGCCCTACCTGCTGTGCTATCGCATGGTCCCTCTGCCATCTTCTTATTCTGTGACAGGCCATAGGAGTTAATGTCTGGACTCTGCTTCATCCTGACCAGTGTGTCACAAATAACTTCCCCTCCTTCCCTGGGTTGAAGGTTGTGAGGGTCACAGGTGATGTGATACAGGCGAAATATTTTACAGTAAGTGGATAGGAGTTACTTGCATTTTGGATATTCTTATTGCTTTTACAAAAAATTTGGTTCATTCTGTAATCTTTGCTACTCAGAGGGCACCTATATGCCCAGTGGCATATTACCACACTGAGTGGATTTTTTTTTGTTGTTGTTGTTGTTTTTGGGTTACACCCGGCAGTGCTCAGGGGTTACTCCTGGCTTCATGCTCAGAAATTGCTCCTGTCAGGCACGGGGTACCATATGGGATACCGGGATTCGAACCGATGGCCTTCTGCATAAAAGGCAAACGCCTTACCAT
The DNA here is from genome assembly GCF_024139225.1 of Suncus etruscus. NCBI lineage: Eukaryota > Metazoa > Chordata > Mammalia > Eulipotyphla > Soricidae > Suncus > Suncus etruscus. Next base: position 36,268,894 of record NC_064858.1, on the reverse strand, counting down.
GCTGTCTCTCCAGCCCCTGAGTGGATTCTTATATCAATCTATTTGAGGTTAATCAGTGTCTTATCAGAGATAAGATATTCAAAACAGGGCCCGGAGAGATAGCACAGCAGCGTTTGCCTTGCAAGCAGCCGATCCAGGACCAAAGGTGGTTGGTTCGAATCCCGGTGTCCCATATGGTCCCCCGTGTCTGCCAGGAGCTATTTCTGAGCAGACAGCCAGGAGTAACCCCTGAGCAACGCCGGGTGTGGGCCCCCCCCCAAAAAAAAAGATATTCAAAACAGAACATTTGAAATCACATGCCCCTGCCCCACCCCCTTTTCATGCTCTGATTTTCCCTGTGAAGGAAAGTTTGTTTTATATTTTTTTTGTTGATTTTTGAGTCACATCCAATGGTGCTCAGGACTTCCTTAAGGTTCTGTGCTTAGGAATCACCCCTGGCCATATTCAGGGGATGAGGGGTGGTGCCAGGGATTGACCCTGTATTGACTGCATGCAAAGCAAATTTACCTGTTGTGCTCTCTCTCTGGCTAAATTCCCTGAATTCAGCCCAGGGATGGTGTCTTTAATCCCCGCCTACTTTAATGCATGTTTGTACCCACCCACTTGAGAAGACAGGTTTCTGCTGGTGCCCGTAATAAGACACGCTCCTTTTCCATGGAAGGTTGGCTGTCCTCTTCTCTGAGTCTAGGAAAGTATGGGCCACCCCATGCTTGTTCTGTGCCAGCATGTTTTCTTTCTTTCATTTCTCTAAGATTAGACAGAGAAAATGTGGTAACTGTCATATAAAGATGTCATCTAGAGATTCTTTCTTATGTCCATGGTGGATGCCATTTGTAACTGGGGCATGGAATTTCACTGGAATCCCTGAAATGATGCTGAAGTCTGGCCTGGCGCCTGCCATGCTGTTCTATTTTTTGCACATTCTGACCCTGTGAGAATTTTTGCTGCACCTCATTATCAATGCTCGCCTCCTTCAAAAAACCCATATGTATGCATGCATGTATGCATGTCTGTGCATTTGTGTGTATTTTTAGTGTGAGGTCACATCTGGCAGTGCTCAGGGCTTACTGCCGTCCTGGCTGTGTTTGAGGGGAACTTTTGTGGTGCAAAGAATTAAACCTCGGTCAGCTTTCATGCAAGTCAAGATGCTCAACCCCAATACTATTTCTCTGTCCCCGGAAGACTGGTAGAGTCATTAGGAGACAGGAATGGACTCAGTCTGAATTGAGATCTCTCCACTTTCCTAATGAGCATTTGGAGAGTTTCAAGTAATTAAGTGGAGGGTATGTTTTGGGCTAGACAGCCAGAACAAAGAGAGTTTGTCCTTCCAAAGCACTTGGAGCCAGCCTGGCGCTTGGGAGATGCTGAGAAAGATTCTGATGTTCATTGAACATCTGTCCTCTTCACTGGACTGCAGATGGCCCAAGGGCAGGGGTGCTCCTGCGTCACGTCCTGGTGGTGAGATGAGGTGGCTTGCAGGCCCTGGCGAGGCCATGCTTGCTAAGTTGACAAGGAAATTGTCTGCACTGGATCAACAGGCTTCCTACTGGCTGTTTTCCTCAAGTGAGGGTTGAGTAATCCTCTGCATAGAATTGGGTGATGGGTGGTCACTAACTAGTCTCTCTTTTTTTTTTTTTTTTGGTTTTTGGGCCACACCCGGTAATGCTCAGGGGTTACTCCTGGCTATGCGCTCAGAAGTCGCTCCTGGCTTGGAGGACCATATGGGACACCGGGGGATCGAACCGTGGTCCGTCCAAGGCTAGCGCAGGCAAGGCAGGCACCTTACCTCTAGCGCCACCGCCCGGCCCACTAACTAGTCTCTTAACATGAGAAGAGCATAGTCATTTCTTTTGGGGTCCATGACTTGGATGGATGATTGTTGAAGATGGCCACCCAGGACAGAAATTAGGTGGGTGAGGCTGGAGGTCATAGGGCAGTGCTTCCCTGGCAACTAGCTTTGCAGAGGGTCATCTGAGCAGGCAGGAGAGAGAGAAAAGGGCAGGTGAAGTGAGTGAGATGCCCTCCCCGCTGTGCTCTGAAAACCCTGGGCCAAACATTTGAACTTTGTGGGCTTCTCACACAGTTATTCTGGTAAAATTAAAGGAAGTACTGGATGCACTCCTAAGATCTATCATCCTTTATAAACTTCCCGATTCAGGACTTAAGCCTGATTAAGAATTTAAGGACAGGGTATCTGTGGGGGTACAGAGGTCGCTGAAGGAGCCTCAAGCCTGCAACTTACTGGCATCCAGCATCCAGTTATAAGAGGGAGGGGAAAATCCCAGAGCTGGTGTGAAGAATGAACTGGGAACTGTCTTTACCGAAGGTTGCTTGCTAGGTTGCTTGTAGTTCAGGCAGTCAGGGCAGCTGGTGTAAGAGCCTTTCCCATTGTTGGGTCCCGGAAATGCTCTAATCATGCCCATAAGGTGATATATTTGGCAAGAGGACTTGGACCTTACCAAAAACCTCTTGCTCAACGTGGTTTCCAGAAAGGCCAACTAACTTAGTTTGATATTGGACAAAACCATTGGTTTGAGGAAATCTTGGAAGAAAATGGCATCTTTTCACTATGTCTCTTGAATATGGAGAAGATTTTACCATTCAAACCTCATTATCTGTACTTGGTTTCCTGTCCCACTAGTGGTAGTAAGTCAATGTGTGTGTGAGAGAGAGAGAGAGAGAGAGAGAGAGAGAGAGAGAGAGAGAGAGAGAGAGAGAGAGAGAGAGAGAGAGAGAGAGAGAGAGAGAGAGAGAGAGAGAGAGAGAGAGAGAGAGAGAGAGAGAGAAAAGAGGGAGAGGCCCTGTATGTCTCTATCTGCTTTCCCAATCTCCGCTCCAAATCTGGTTTCCTTTTGCTGCAGCATGAATGACCTCCAACTTAGTGATTTTCAATAGGCCACTTTTGTCCTGCCACAGCATTTGTGGGTAGCAAGCTGAACCTGACATTTCTTTGTTTTTTCTTCCGGGTCTCATGAGATCAGTAGAAGTATCATCTGGGCATCATTTCCCCCACATGTGGCAGCTTGCTCTCAAAGCTAGCACTGGAGTGCAGCATCATACTGTAGGTCGAGTTTCTTCTTAACATGACCTCAGTTATTCCCTTGTTGCCTTGGTAAGGAAAGACGGAAGCTAGGAAGGTCTGGATTGGCTAAGTGGAATGTCTAAATCACAGAGAAACCGGAGGCTACCTTGGGCTGAGACTACAAATGGATTAATAGCAGGAGCTGACCAAGTCTTGCCAATGGGCCAGAGACTGGGCTTGAAGTCTCAACCCGACCTCAGAGGTAGATCTATTTATTACTAAACAGTGGAACAAGAAAGGAAACTGAACATCATAGAGGTTATAGATTCCACTCCAGATTGAAAGGTAGAAAATGCTTAGGTTGAAACACAGGCAGGGATCTTGCAAGGAGCCCCTGATGACTTTCTGTGGAGGTCTTTCTGTTCAGTGGGATGCTGACTGAGTTCAGAATTCTTTATCTTCTGGATATGCCCACTTTACTGCAATGGGATCTGTATCCAGGCTGCTCCTTTCAAAGTGCATTTGTTGAAGGGAGGAACCGTGTTCTTTTCTTTTCTCCCACAGCTAGGCTTTTTCATTTTTCTCAGAACATATGGGACAGTTTCAAGGAAATCAGAATTTAGCGGGACCTTTCTATATGCGTCCCTTTTTTCTACCAATACAGCTAAAACCTCAGACGTAACCCCTTGAAAGTTGGTAGAAAACAGCTCATTAGCAGATAGAATAAAACTCATTCATTTGAATTCATTTCAAATAGGCATTGAGATGAAGCATTATGCATTTTATTGTTTCATGAAACACCAGTGATCTGGGGAAAGGCCAAATAAGTATATTTTCCCACCCTATGAAACCATTCAAGTGGCTGGCACTTCTTGAGAGATGTGTAAAATCTGATATATTAGAAACTGAAAATGTAAGGTTAAAAGCAAGTTTATAGTGTGTATATGTTTTTTCTTTATTCCTAGAACTCTGGAGGAGTTACCTGCAAGTTTCTTGACAATATGTAAGCACACAGGAAAAATAAAGCACACAAGGGGCTTGCTGATTATTATTATTATTTTTTTTACAAGTTGCAGACGGGAGCAGCTGCAAAATAAGTGAGCAAGAGGATAGAAAAATGTCATATTGGGAGCCTGGGAGATGTGGCTCAGCTGGAGAATATTGGCCTTGTATCTGCAAGCCTCTGGTTCCATCCCTGGCACTGCAAACATCAAGCAGTCACAAAATCAATGAGCAGATAAAATTCTGCAAAACTTTTTTGGGTCAGTTCTAAGCAGCCTGCTTTCTGACTGGGTGCACACATGGAGGATGACAGAGGTCTCTAAAAGTCCATTGGAATATACAGAGTCCCCACTTGTTCTCCCCTGTCTTCCTCTTTGCTTGCTATTAGGGAGAGAGAGGTTCAGCCTTTCAAGGTCATGCCCATACTTTCCTCCAGGAAGTACTTTTTCTCAGCTCATGCTGGGAACCTTTCCTGGCTCCCCTGACCTCACCACCCACATCACCACTGCATCACCCTGGAGTTGGCCCAGGGCTGTGGCTCTGCCAAGGAGGTTGCAGACTTTCTCCCCCATTCCCTTTGCTATTGCTGTTGTGACAACTGGGGCACACACACAGACTTGTCTGTGGTGTTCCCTGAGGGTCCTACACTCTTGTTGCTTGCACACATGGCTTGTGGGTTACACTTCTGGCAACCTTGTTCATGCATGCTGATCAGTGGTACTCCCAGGGACTGTCCCAGCTCTCTGGAGATGGTGCACAGTCTGTCAAAGCTTCAGGGAGCCCCAGACAGGAAAGCTGCAAGGATAGTGCTTGGTATGTGTAGGTGGTACTGGGAACTAAACTCTTAGCCTTATGATTCCATCAGGCGCTTTTGCCTCTGTGTGCCATCCCAAGCCCAGCAGGCTTTTGACAATCAACTTTGGTTTCTTGGCTACTAGCAAGAGGACTGGGGCTTCAGACCTGTTGTTTGAATGGAGGGAAGACATTTGAGGAGTGTCAAGTTCTTGTTCTTATTCTGAAAGGCAGGACTTATAGCCAGTGGTTCTAAAGCTTCCATTGTATAGTCATGTGGGCAGCCAGGAACTGAGAGTCGGAGAACAAGCTCAGATCAATTCTAGCTTCCTCCTCCTACTTCCTGCAGTTGGAATGTCTTTGGACTGAATTGTTGTCTTTCCCTTGGCCTCTTCAGAAGCAGCTATATCAAATGTCGTTTGTCAGGTTTCCCCCCCCCCCCTCCTTTTTCTTGTGTTTTTGGACCATACCTGACAGTGCTCAGAGGACCATATAGAATACTGGGTATCTGGGGCCGGAGAGGTGGCGCTAGAGGTAAGGCGTCTGCCTTGCAAGCACTAGCCAAGGAAGGACTACGGTTCCATCCCATATGGTCTCCCCAAATCAGGGGCAATTTCTGAATGCTTAGCCAGGAGTAACCCCTGAGCATCAAATGGGCGTGGCCCAAAAAACCAAAAAAAAAAAAAAAAAGAAAAAAAAAAGAATACTGGATATCTAACTGGGGTCAACCCCAAACAAGGCCTTATCTGTTATACTATCTCTCCAGCACCTAGTTTGTCATCTTGGCTTTTTGTTTGTACAAATTGATGTCTATGAGGCATCTTCTCATGTTGTGTGACCATTTCCACTATCACCAAAATTTCTCCATCTTTACAGATGGTACAGATGAAACTCTGTACCACTCAATGATTAAGCCCCTCTTCCTGCTTTCCTTTACCCTCTTCCCTGCAGCCTCTAGTAGCCAGGTTCTACTTCCGGTCTCTCAGCCTGTCTGAGCATGCTTCTGAGGTGGAGGAATCAGATGTTCTGTGTCCTTGTGTGACCCACTGTTTGCCTCCACTGTCGTGAGATTCATCCCGGTCTGGGGGAGGCGTCTGAGTTTCCCTTGATTGGAAGTCAGCCAGTGTCTATTCAAATGCTGAGGCTAGGGCTGGGAGGTAGTTCAGTAATTAGGGTGCATGTCTTGTATACACCTAACCTAGGTTCATTTTCCTGTATCACATGGCACCCCAGCTAAGAGTGTGCAGCTCTGGAGGCTGAGTATTGTTGGGTGTGGCCATGGGTATCCTCAGCACCACGTCTCAAACCTTGCACTGAACCATTGGCATAGTTGGCCGAGAAGTGCCAGTGCTCACCTCCTCCCTTTTGGGTGCTCCCTTCCTCCCTAGATAAAAAGAGAATACAAATATTATTGTGTTTATAGTTTTAGTAGCCAGCGGTCAGTTTTTCTTCCGGACCTTGTCTTGCCCCTTTCCTGGGATAAAATGTCCAACCTTCAATTCCTGAGGGGTTTTCTTGGGAAGAAAATGGGGAACTGGATGTAGGCAGGGACTGTCTGTGTGTCTGTGGGAGAACTGGGCTCCTAGGTGCACCAAGCCCTACTCAAAAGTGCTCGGGAGGTATGGCAGATTTGGCTGGTGCCAGTGCCTGAGCTTCCTGCTGAGTCCAGCCAGATGGGGTCCTCAATGTTCTGAGGTTTGAGGGGAATTGAGGAGGGAGCAGAGAGTAAGTTGTGTTGGAGTGAGGTCTGGAGTAAGGTGGAGCACATATTGAGGGCAGAGCAGGGTTGACTTTCCTTGTCAGCTTGCACTGGGGCCCTGGAAACATGAGGTTGCTGGAAGAACAACAAGGGCAGGCTCGGGGGTGGGGGATCCAAGAGTAGGGCTGGGTGGGGGCCCAGTAGGTAATGGGTGGGTCATGCCCAGACCATGTAGTTGGTCAGATGTGTTTTGAGCTTTGTGAGTTTTAGCGGAAGAGATAGGAATGGAGCCTCATGTGCAGAGCAAGAAGAGGACCCTAAGGATGTAACTTTGAGTTGAACTGAGAAGAACCTTGCTTTGCATCAGGAGGTCTCAGACTAAAGTTCTCCCAAGGTTTGGTGGCTGTGTTGTGTGCAACACAGTTTTCCGTGGATATCCCTTTCTAGTACCCTCCACATGACATTCTTACACTTCAGTGTCAGCATAGAACAATTGAGGCTTAGTCCAAGCGCCTTCGGATCATCTCCCTTGGTCACTCTAGTTGCCAGCAAGGATTGATGAGTGAAAGAGAGCCCCGATAGTTGGTACCTTCAGACTTTACTATCAGCGATGTGCAATAGGCATCATTTGAAGAAGCATCCATTCGGCTCACTCAATAGAAACATGCATGAGAACGAGTAGCTTGGATCTATCCTGGGACAGATCCAGCACGTAACCTGAGCACCATCTCCTGCCAATGAAATCATACCAGCTTGCCACACAAGTGCTCATACTAGTAGCTTGAAGTACAAAACTGGGGGGTGGTGGCTTCAGAAACCCCCCTTTTGGTGAAGGAAGATGGGTCACATCCAGGTGTGCTCAGGGATCACTCCTGACTCTGTGCTCAGGGATCCTCTGTGATGGTGGGATCCAATCAGGCTTGGCTGCATGTAAAGCAAGTCTGTGTATACTGTACCATCTCTTTGACCCCCAAATCCTTGGAACCTCTTTATCCTTCCTACCTCTGTCTTGGAGGAACATTTTGATTGTCAGCACAATCAAAGTGCTGTGACATAAGCCCTGCCCACGTAAAGTTTTTATTCCTAGTTATAAAGTGTCAGCATTTATTTCTGGGAAAGTAGAAGTGAATTCGCTCAGTGTTCGCACAGAGGGATAGATTAGGAGGGCTCCTGGCATTCACAGGCAGGAGAGGTCACAGTTCTATTCGGTTCCTGTCTGGGGAGGGGTTGGGGGGGGTACTATAGGTTTGTTGGCTACAGGCTGGATCGAGGAAAAAGAAAAGAAGAGCTCGAGTTTCCATAGTTCACATCTCAGGGAAAATAATCATTTTGCTAACCTTTGTGTCAGCTGGTTCTTTATTAGAAGATTTTTCTTCCTGTTTTAGCCTTTCCTTTCAGAGTGTTACAAATATAGAAAACTGGGAGAAGTGTGATAAAAATAATTTTAAGATGTAGAACCCGTGTTTTAAAAGAAAAGGCTAGAAGACATTTGGGGATTAACATGGGCTTACTTTTTAAAAACTGAGTCTATTTATGGGTGAGCCTTGGTATCCAAACATATATGCCCTCTTAGCTGCTCAATCCAGAGGCCAGGTTTCTCCTGTGCAGTTGGTTGATGGGATTTCCCCTGGGTCACCTGAGAGCAGGAAGTGGGAGGAAGTGTAGACTAGGTCAGAGGAGATGTGGGACCCCAGTGTTGAGGAGATCCCCTGTGACTCCTGAGGGGACACGAGATGTTTCTTCCTGGAACCTGAGAGAATTTTGGATATAGCTATCGCCCAGGTAGTTCCTTCCTGTTTTCAGATTGGGAAGTGACTTGAGCAGACATAGGTGGTTTCCCTGCTGTGCATCAATTTGTGAGGCAGAGTCACATTGCTGAGGATTTGAAGATGAAAAGGAACAGTGGTCCTGGTCACCTCAAGTATTTTCAGGTCCTCCATTTGCAGCTTTTGATGTCACTCTTGCCTCGTGTTTTCTGTACCATTAGTATAAGTTGTAGGCACTTGGTTTCCTTGGTTTTGTGGACTGTTCTGACAAGCAGAGACACTTAGTATGTGTTTACTTCTTGATTGTATTCCAGCATTATGAAAAATGCACACACATAGTAAATCCTTAAAAAGGGAGTATGGGGCCTGATAGATAGCATGGAGGTGGGGCATTTGCCTTGCATACAGAAGGATGGTGGTTCGAATCCTGGCATCCTGTATGGTCCCCCGAGCCTGCCAGGAGCAATTTCTGAGCATAGAGCCAGGAGTAACACCTGAGCGCTGCTGGGTGTGACCCCCCAAAAAAAAGTAGGGGGTAGGGGGGCTATAGTGATAGCTGGTAGGGCGCTTGCCTAGCAAGCCTTGTAGCTGACTCAGGTTCGATTCCCGGCATTCCCTATGGTTCTTCAGTGATTCCTGAGCTCAGAGGCTGGAATAAATCTTAAGCACTGCTGGGTATTACCCCACCCCCCAAATAAAGAAGGGTCAAGGAGAGCTCAGTGGTCTGGGGGTGTTACTGGCTTGGCACCTAAGATCTTCTCAGCACCACTGATGTAGCTCTGAGGTCCCCACATACCTCCAGGCATGGCTCTGGAGACACACCTCTCCCATGAGTTGCTGGGGTGGTCCTGTGCCCGAAGCTCCTCTCCGCTACCATAGAGCTGGAGCAGTATTGCATTTTTGGGCTCTAGTATTGAGCTACTGCTTGGGAACTTAAAAAGGGGGCTGTGTCAGGGGACCCTGGTACAAAGGTTTTAGGCCTTTGTTTTGCATTGTAGCTGATTACAATTGGATCCCCAGTACCACACGGTTCTCCAAGTGCTGCCAGATATGGCCCTTGGAGACTCCTAAGCACTGCCAGGATAGCTAAGGTGAGATCTCAGGACCTCAGGGCAGTGCTGTTTCCTCATGCCTGGCACTGAACACTCAGCGGGGCACTTTTTGGGAACCCCCCCAAAAAAGGAACTATTGGCCAAATTAAATTATGAAGGAAGGAATGAGGTGGCCTGGTGGGAGAAGAAGCTCTCAGAGAGCAGTTAGTGGGTGAGGACCACCTTGAGGGCTGCTGGGCTGGAGGCAGCAGGGTGGTAGAAGGAAGGAAGAGGAGGGGGGAGGAAAGTGAATTCACAGGTTCCCCCTTTTCCTGTTGGTACTGCTGCAGAATGTGCTAAACATGGGAGATGAGAGAAAGTGTGTGTGTCTTTATGAGAGACAGAGAAAACTAGAACAAGAACAAGAGTGAGCCAATGATAAGCTGAGTCCTTTATATTTTCGGCTCTGGCCTTTAGATGTTTTCTTACCTTATCTGCATGGGATAATGAAGCAATTCTGCAGCAAACTGCCTCTGTGCTTTGGATGCTTCAACGTCTTTCAGTCTCAGTAGTTAACCACCCCATCCACCCCACCCCAAAAAAAAAAAAACTTGCGTTTTGTCCTGGTGGACTGGAGTTAGACTCTAGAACACGAAACTCCATACCTTAGGATAAGAAACCTAGAACACAATGACAAAAACCAGTCATAGAAACAGAAAAGCTAAAATCCCCATTGCTAAAACAAATAGTCCCGCCCAAACCAAAGCTGATGGAACTTTTCAGGGAAATGCCTGTGCCCATGGTCCATTATCAGTGGAGAGGAAGATTGGGGTGGGGTGGAGGTCACTGCAAGCACCTCCAACCTTTGTTAGTCCACCATCTCCCTGGCTTTGTGCTTCAAGGCCCTGGAACCAGCAGGCTACATGGTCACTGCTATTTCTTGCTTTTCCACCCACAGGAGCCTAGGATTTTTTTTTCTAGAAGTGTTTGAGGCACTTCATGCAGATCTTTGGGTACTGCCCTCAAAGTTCCCCAGGGCTCCCAGATTTCTGCAGGGCCTGACTCAAAAGACTGGGAGATCCTTTGCTACGTGCAAAGGGCTAGGGATGGTGATGCTAAGATCGACATTCCTTGTGGACCTCCGTCCCCCATTCTCCCCCCCCCCCCGCCCCCCCCCCCGTGAGTGTATCCCTGCTCAGGTTGGCATGAAGCAGGCAGGGAACAACACTTTCATGTGTCAGCTCTCTTTTGCTCGTTGCTTTCACAGTCTCCTGCAAGTGGTTAGATACAGGGTAACTGGCCCCTTTAGTCAGGGTCTAGTCAGGGTCGGGATATCATGTCTTTCCCACGGTTCAGGATCCACACCAGATTCAGGTTCCAGATAGCACCTGGTTCAAGTTCAAGATCGGCTCCAGGATAGAGTCTGGGCTCAAGGTGGCACACTTCAACTCAGATGGTCCCTTTTGCCCAGTGAAGGAGGAAACTGGAGCTCTGGAAGCCTTGGGGGAAGGGGCCACCTTATCTTTGTGACTGTACTCACTTCCACTGGATATGCCCCAAGTTTTGTCAGGACCCCTAGTTTCAGTTCTTGAGACAGGGTGGGGCCAGTCTGGCTTGAAGACCAGGAAGGGATTGGGTTTCCGGTGCAGGGTCTCCTGGGAAGGGTTTGGAGTGATTGGTGGCCCTAGTGGGCCCAAGCCCTGTAAGACTTGCTTCTTGGAACTGGAGCCGCATGCCCAAGCCCACATTACTGAGAATCTGGTGTTTGGGGGGAATAGTCCCCAGTGTGGCCTCTTCTCAAGTTCTTACAGTAGATCCCAGGGTGAAATCTGGATTTGTTGGGGACATCTGAGCTGCACCTTGCTTTTGGGGAGTCCTTGTCCTTGACAGTGCAACATTTGTGCAGGCAGGAGCCAGAAGGCTCGCTCTGGTGTGTCTGAAAAGGAAGACAAACCTGTATTTTCAGAAAGGGCCTATTGTTCCCGGCAGCAGCCTCAGCCAACTTCTGGGGCTCCTTTGGCTGACTCTGAAGAAGGGATTGAAGTCAGAATGCAGATCCCCCTCTCTTACTCACCCCACCCGTCCCGCCCGCCAACCTCACTTGGAGAGAAAGTAAACAAAAGTGCCCCATTTCGAGTTCTGGAAGGTGGAGAAATGCTGTAGTGGTAGAAGAGAGAGATGATAAGGGTGTCAGGGGAAAGAGTTCTCATTTGGTGCTTTTCAAATAGGTCATCTGGAAAAATGTGCCGTCTGTGCCCCCCATCGCCATGAATCCTGGCCCCTGGCAGCCCCCAAAATTACATGAGCAGGCCCACCACACCAGCAGCTGTATAATCCTGGGGTGCAGACTTGGTGCTATGGACTGGGTTGGGGGCTGGTGGCTCATTTCTTGAGAGTCTTCTGAATGAGGGGCTGGGACGTGCTGTGGGAAGCAAACCCTTTTTCAGGGGCAGGTTTTCTTTCAGGCCTATTTTTTTTTTAGGGGTGCCCCATCTGCCAGTGGCCCTGTATGCTCTCTCTGGCCACTTCATTCTGGGATGGGGCTTTCTCACCCCAAGGATCATCGTCTACCTGGTCTGAGACCTATGGAATGATTGGATTCTAGAGGCAGGTCCCCAAAAGGTTCTTGGCTTTGGTGAAGCTCCTGATGTGGGTATTTTTGTTTTTGCCTTTTTAGTGGTAGGAGATGCCAGATTACTTCAGTGTTCTCTGGCCCCTTCTGTGGGTAAATTTTTTTTTGGGGGGGGGAAGTATATGGAGTAGGGGGTACACACTTGACATTACTTGGGGCTTTCTCCTGACTGCACTCAAGAACCATTCCTGGTGGTGCTAAGAGGACCATTTGTGGTATGGAGATTGAACTTTGGTGCAAGGCAAGCAGGTGACCTCCCTGCTGTGAAATCTCTTCTGGATTTGTATTCTGATGTCTCTGTTTTGATTCAGAGCCATTTCCCACACATTCTAAGTCCTGTTCTGGGCAATGGCTTAATGGTGTAGACTGCATACAGGTGGCATAGGGAGTTTCTGGTTCTTTCCCTGATGGAGCCCAATGTATCCTGAACTAGTCCTAATGTCCAGTTCCTGCATGAGGCTGGGCCCCCGACACCTCGATATGGTGTCCCGTCTCGGTGCTGCCTCATCTCGGTGCTTCTCTTCTGTGTTCCAGAAAGTGCCCTGAGCCTGACTTAGACGTCTGGCCTGTCTTCTCAGCACTTGCATTTAGATGCCCCTGTCACCTCCTTTCCTCCCTAGAGTTCACCAGCTTGAGACCTGATCTTCACCTGGCTCTGTCATTTTTATCTCTGGGATGAGGGTACCCCAATAGCTCTGCTTTTTCCCCAGATATTTTTACAGTGGGATAATGTGAGTCTACTATCCCTTATCCTTAGTCGCAGTATCTCAGGTGAAAGAAATGAGCGAGTTTGGAGACAAAGAATTTCCCCTCACTGCTTGTTCTTCCCAGCTCTTGACCAGACTGGATGGGTGGCTGCTGAGAGAGTAGTAGTTGGTCTGGGCACTGACCTCACATGCTATCACAACACTGGGCTTTCTTCAGGACACTTGGGGCGCCACCGTTCTGTGGGCACTACCCATCAGAGCACACCCCAGACAGGGTAGCTTTTGCTTACTGTGTTCACACACCACAGCCAGGCTTGCTACACCCACTTGGGGGCTGTTGGTGGCACATGCCCCATGGAACTGACCTTGTTGCCTTTTTGACAGCCCTCCCTGGCTTTTCTGTGCTCCCACTGACCTGGGGAGCTGATGGCGTCACCTTGAAAGCAGAAACTCAGGGACACATGAATAAGATGGCTTTTCTGCTGCTTTATTCTGTTTTTTGTGCTCCCTCCCACCTTGATTTCCAGTGCTTGAAGAGCCTGTATTCACTTTTGCAGACATTCAGCCAGCTTCAGGTGGGCAACAGAATAAGATGTAAGAAAATGCCCTGGAATGTAAAGAGCAGAGAGTAAAGGGGGCTCCAGTCTTTCTCTGAAGCCTAACTCACCCTATAGTCCCAGATAGAGCATCCTGGTGGAGCACCCCAGATGGATGGAACAGTTAGGGGAGGCTGTCCCCACTGCCCTACACCCCTTTCTTCCTTTTTTATTGCAATGATCAGAGGTCACATGCACAGTTCGGGTGCTTTCCAGGGATGGGAGAACAGGGAATGTCACATGTGCTAGCTGAAGTTGTGTTCCCTTAGTTGTGGTGTTTGGCTCAGCACTTATGGGCCACCCTGGTGATGGACCCTAAGGCTTCATGCTTTCTTTTTTTTTTGTTTTTTGGGCCACACCCGACATTGCTCAGGGGTTACTCCTGGCTGTCTACTCAGAAATAGCTCCTGGCAGGCACAGGGGACCATATGGGACACCGGGATTCGAACCAACCACCTTTGGTCCTGGATCGGCTGCTTGCAAGGCAAACGCCACTGTGCTATCTCTCCGGGCCCTGATATCAATCTTTTATCTGTGCTATCTCTCCGGGCCCAGGCTTCATGCTTTCAAGGGCTGCCCCCCATTGACTAGGGGGGATGTGTTAAGTGGCAGACTCTGCCTGGTCTGAATGTGCTTCCCTCCACCCCCTTATTTTATAGGAGATGTTTTATAACAGACTCAATAAGATAGGTGGTTGCAAAGCAGCCTGATAAAACGAAAACTTTGAACTTGCTGCCCACCGTGAGCTCTGGCATTCTGCCAGTGCCACAGCCCTGAGCATTCTTCCCACATCACCCTTGCCCTCCCACCCTTGGGGTTTGGTTTCCTTGCCTCCCCTTGCCCTGTTGTGTGCTTTGCTTATTTTTGGGAAGTGTATAGGGTTCACGTCTTTTTGGGGCTGTCGCAATGCTCCATGGTTTGGGATCTCTGAGGCATTTGTGACAGTGCAAGTCATATGGCACCTCATCAGAGACTTGGTCGAACTTTCTGAACCTTTCTGTAAAGTGTTACAGATGAGGTGAATATTTCTGCCAGCAGCCTTGCGGGTTGCATGTAGATAAGTGTGGGCAGCATCCGGTCAGCGGCAGGTCTCAACAGAATGAAAAATGGGTCCTCCCACTGTACCCCAGTCAGAGAGAATATGCTTCAGAGAACCAGGGCAGTAGGGGAGTCTGGGCTCTTGGGGGGAAAAGTGCCTGTAGCCCGCCCACCACTCCCAGCAGCCTCCCTTCATGTCCGAACCCCTGTTTCTCAAAATCAGGCTCTACTTCCCTCTCCCAGGCTCCTCGCTCTCTCTCGCTCTCTCTCGCTCTCTCTCTCTCTCGCACTCTCTCTCTCTCTCTCTCTCTCTCTCTCTCTCTCTCTCTCTTTATCTCTCTCTCTCTCTCTCTCTCACACACACACACACACACACACACACTTACACACATACACATTCTCTTACTTCTGGTAGCCAGTCGCCCTCACATGATAGCAGGGTGGGTTAGGGTGGGGTGGGGGTCTCCCCTCCTCAGGCTCATTTATCAGAGGACGGGGGAAAGATAGCAGGAGTATGTGGAAATGGGATATCAGGGATCTGAATCTGCCCTGAGCACCCGGACCCTTTCCTGGCATTTGGTTAGAAAGTAGATTAATAGGCTGCTAGAGCGTTAACACAGCAGTAGGGCTTTAGCCTTGTACATGGCCAACCCGGAACAGACCTGGGTTCGATCCCTGGCATCCCATATAGTCCCCCGAGCCTGCCAGGAGCGATTTCTGAGCACAGAAACAGGAGTAATCCCCGAGTGCCGTCAGGTGTGGCCCCCAAACCAACCTTCTCCAAAGAAAGTAGATTAATTTGATGGTAAGTTTCAAATGGGGGCTTTCTGAATTTCTTGTGACATTCTTTTGTGCCTGTATTGACAGCACCCAGTTCTGGTGCCTCAAAACTTCTCTTAGAGTCCCCTCAGCCCATTCCTTCCACGTTCCCCTCTCCCTGTGGTCCCCACCCTGGTTGTGTCAGTTCATTGGCATTAGTTATTTATATTCCACACAGGAGTGAAATATCCAGTCATCATTTTTCACTTCCGTATTTCACTTGCGACAGTGGCCTCAGGTTCTACCCATTTTGTCCCCAGAGACGCAGTGTCATCTTTTTCACTGCAGTGTAGTATCCCACGGAGGAAAGAGGTGTCAGTTCTTGATCCTGTGAATACGGGCTCAGAGAAATCCTTTCAGTTCTGGTTTCTGCCTAGTTCTGGGTTGTCCTATGGTGTTTCGTTGTGCTAAAAGCCATCTCTGAGCAGTTTCCCTTGGAGGCTGTGTGAATTTCCCCAGCCACCCTGAGAGTCCCACTTTTTTCCCCTGCCCTTGCTCTCCCACACTTGCCTTAGACTTTAAGCCTTGTCTGAACAGGAAGGTCACCTGAACACTCTAGCAGGGGTCTCAAATTCGCGGCCCACAGCCCTCCGTACAACACTTTGTGGCCCTGCCCTAGAGGAATCTTTTTTGTTTTGTTTTGTTTTAGTTGTTTGGGTCACACCCCGCAATGTTCAAGGCTTACTACTAATTTGCACTCAAGGATCACCCACACTTTGCCTCCTGCGGCCTGCAGGTAAATTGAGTTTGAGACCCCTGCTACAGCCACAACTTTTCTGTAAGATGCTGTGGCTCTGGGACCCAGGGTTCTTCTCATGAACATATGGCCTTGTGAAGAGCCACTGCAGGCTCACAAGAGTGTGGGACTGGGAAAATCTTTATTTTCCTGGAAACTTGATCTGCTTTGATAGATGCTTCCTGAAGTTTCAAGTTTCAAGTACTAAGGAGAACTGGTAGAAAGAAGTATGAGAGTGTTAGGACCTGAAGGTCGGTGGCCTCCCTTGGAACACACCAGAAAGCCATCTATGTGGCTATGTGTCTGAGCAGCTGCTCCTAGAGGTGATGGAGATGAAGTCTGATGAGACCAGATTCAGAACTCAGGACTGTGAAACTTGGCCCAAAACAAGCATTGCTGGGCTGGATGATAGTACAACAGGGTGGGGTGCTTGTCAGCTAATATATTCAGTCCCTAGCAATTGCATAGTATTCCCTGAGCTGCACTAGGAGTGATCCCAGAATGAAAAGCCAGGAGGGAAACCCTGAGCACAGCAGGGTATGAACCCCAAACAACAAAACCTCCAAAGTGTGGAGCAAGCTTCCCTTCCAGAGGTGCAAAAGGTGATTTATTTGTAGCACTTGCAGCTCCTTTTAGGCCACTAGCCGGGTATCATCAACATGGCAAGGCCCAGGTCCTTTCTCTGGGCCCCCAGCTCATGCTTATGTTGTTTCCTGGTCGTGAGTCCAGTGTTTCCGACACCAACTGGGGACTCTTTGGTGTTTTTCAACTCCTTTCCTGTCTGGTGAGAAGTGAGACAGGACCTCACTTCTTTTTTTGTATACTTGAGAGCAAAACTGCAGGGTGTGGAGATATGGAACCAGTGTGTTGGGGAAAGCACAGCTGCAGCAGGGTTGGAGGGTGCCTGTCCCAAGATGGGAGG